>NW_028261382.1:106044736-106059736 GCF_051295495.1 Thamnophis sirtalis | reverse complement strand
GGGAATTGAAGTCCGGACATCTTCAAGTTGCCAAGGTTGAGAAACACTGCCCTATTCTATCTTGCAGCCTTTAGATATTGGAACACTGCTATCATATGACTCCTCGTTCTACTTTTCATTAGACTAGATATCACCAATTCCTGCAGCCCTTCTTCATCTGTTTTAGCCTCCAATCCCAGTATAGACTTTGGAAAGAGTGCAGAGAAGAGGAACAAAGATGATTAGGGGGCTTGGGGTTATCATACGAAGAATAGTTGCATGTGTAGAATCTCAGGCTCGGCATCTTTGAATAGGTGTGATATCCCCAGGAAAGTCCAATCTTGCTGATTGTTGTTAGAGTTAGATCCTGAAAGGGCTCAAGGTTGACCATTCTTCTGAGGTTGAGATCAGTCAAATAAGGATCCAGATTGTTGGGGTCAACATGCAGACCATATGCCCAGAGAGAGCTGTAAAGCACTATGGAGCAGTATATAAGTCTAAGTGCTATTGCTATTGTTATTTATTTGTTAACAAGAACAGAGATGAAGTGATACTACACACAGAACAAAGTTCTTACTAAATTCCTGTTTTTTTTCTTGCTTCCACCTTATGCAAGTGGAAATCTTTGAAGGTGAGTAAAAGAGTGACAGGAGACTTTCAAAGAAAAAGCACAGTAATTCAGTGTGATGACGTGACACTTTTCCATTATAAATGTTGGAATTTTAAAGTTGGCCAATAATGTATAAAGTAACTTGTAACATATATGTTACCCTATTAGCCAACATTACAATATTATTAACTCCCACACCAATTAAAATGAACCATTACTTTTAAGAAATAAGCACAGCCTTAATGTTTAATTGTAAATTAAATTGTAAATTGAAATGTGTCCCAAAGGATTATCACACAAGCAGAAGAACATTATTCCTATGCAGAGTTAAAAGGAATAAAATAGAATAGAATAAAATAACAGAGTTGGAGGGGACTTTGCAGGTCATCCAATCCAACCCCCTTCTCAAGCAGGAGACCCTACACCAGATGGCAGTTCATTGTCTTCTTCAAAGCTTCCAGTGATGAAGCTCCCACAACTTCTGAAGGCAAACTGTTGATTGGTTAATTGTCCTCACTGTCAGATAATTTCTCTTTATTTCTAGGTTGAATCTCTCCTTGTTCAGTTTCCATCCATTATTCCCTGCCTGGTGCTTTAGAAAATAGTTTGACCCCCTCATCCCAGTGGTAGCCCCTCAAATATTGAACACTGCTATCTTGTCTCCCCTGGTTCTTCTTTTCACTGGCCTATCCATGTCTAGTTTCTGTAACCATTTTCCATAGGTTTTAGCCTCCAGTTCCTTAATTGCTCTTCTCTGTACTCTTTCTAGAGTTTCAACATCCTTTTTGTAGTGTGGTAATCAAAACTGGATGCAGTAATCTAGATGTGGTCTTATTAAAGCTTTATAAAGTAGTATTAGTACCTCCTTTGATCTTGATTGTTAATGCATGGCTGGGCATGGCTAGTCTAGTGAAGAGAAGGACCAGGGGGGACATGATAGCAGTCTTCCAATATTTGAGGTGGCGCGGTGGTTAAATGCAGCACTGCAGGCTACTTCAGCTGACTGCTAGATCAGCAGTTCAGCGGTTCAAATCTCACCGGCTCAGGGTTGACTCAGCCTTCCATCCTTCCGAGGTGGGTAAAATGAGGACCCAGATTGTTGGGGGCAATATGCTGACTCTGTAAACCGCTTAGAGAGGGCTGAAAGCCCTATGAAGCGCTATATAAGTCTACTGCTATTGCTATTGCTATTGAGTGGCTGCCACAGAGAGGAAGGGATCAAGCTGTTTTCCAAAGCCCCCGAAGGCCAAAGAAGGAATAATGGATGAAAAAAAATGAATAAGGAGAAATTCAACCTAGAAATAAAGATAAATTTTCTGACGGTGAGAACAATCAACCCATGGAACAGAAGTTGCCTTCGGAAGTTGTGGGAGCTTCATCACTGGAGGCTTTCAAGAAGAGACTGGACTGCTATCTATCAGAAATGGTGTAGGGTCTTCTACTTCATCAGGGGGTTGGACTAGATGACCTACAAGCTCCCTTATAACTCTGTTAATCTGTAATCCTCTGTATCTGCAATATGCAGCTCATCCCACACGAGGGATAGTAGAGATCATCTTTAACCTCACATCTTTGGATCACCTTTTCACTATTATTACTTTGCTGTTGATATTGTTTGTTCTAATTAATATTCTAACCAGCATTGAAAGTGTTGGCATTCTAGTAAAAAGAAACATATTTCTGGGCTTTGTAAAGATCTTTTCCTGTATTAGCACATTCATCCTTATAATGATGCTTTCAGAGTTCTCTAGAAAGAAAACAGTTCCTCATTTTCTAGGAAATGTGATTTCAGAGTAAAAGATACACTTATTTCCTAATAGTTATGCTCCTATCCCTACCTGTACGTGCCCAAACATATATAAAGCAATTCTGTAATATATTCTGCTGAGGGATGAGTGAGTGGTCCCAGCTCTTCTGAAGTCAGAATTGAGGTCAGGAAGAAAAACCTTGACATCTGGAGGAAGACCTAGCAGAGATCTAGAAGGAGACCATCTTTCAGTGGTCTTCTTAAAAAAATAGGTAAGACATTCATCGATACCTTTTTTTTGTTACTAATGTCTCCTCTTCTATCTATCATCCTTCATCATATACAGCCTTGTCTCCAAAGGAGTTGATGGGTAAAATTGCTTCCTTGCTTCCTAATATGCAGATATTTTTATTGTTATTATTTCAGTGTGTGTGTGTGTGTGTGTCTGTGTCTGTGTCTGTGTCTGTCTGTGTCTGTGTGTGTGTGTGTGTGTGTGTGTGTCTGTGTGTGTCTGTGTGTGTGTGGTAGCCAAATCTCGGCTCTTGCTTGGTATCAAAGCCAATAAGTCACCGGACACAAGGTGTGATACAGAATTATACTTTTATTTTGGTACCAAGATATAAGGACCCCGGTTTGAAAAACTAACCAAGGGCCAAGATTAGGATCTTATGGCAGTTTTTATAGTCAAGAGGTGGTTGCATTCAACGCTTTGCCCTTCCCCTAATAATGCATGCATAACAGATAATATTGACGGGCTATTTGGATTTCAGCCCTCCTAAACCTTTACGCTTATAATGTTAAATAGCTAAATGTCCCATCACCTGTTTGCCATCCCAAGTCACGGGTATCTCACAAATGTGCCGGCTATGTGGGTTTGGGTTTTTTTTTCCTTATAAGTGAGCTATTCTTGTTCCTAATATCCTGCCTAGTGGCTTTAAGGTGCTAACTTCTGTCTTGCTGTTAACGTGCAGTCCCCCACTTCCTATTGCAGAGCAGCATAAAAGAGCAAACAGTTTTATCTGAGGCAGGTCCCCTGCGACCCCCCTCCTTTTGCATAGAAAAGTAAAAGCAGTTTGTCTGAGGCAGCAAACCCCCCACCCCAGCCTACTCTGCCTCAGAAAGAAAGAAGCTCTCTTTAGTTGTGGATAGGCTACCAGTTCGGCCAAACCACTCTGAACTGGTAAGAACCCACCTCTGGACCTGATGTTGTCCAAATTTGAGGATTCCAAAGTTTGGCATCAGCCAGAATGGGAAATAATAAGAACTGTTGGGAATTATGATGAAAAATATCTAGAGGATTTACGGATAAAAACCTTGGTTTTATGATCACTACAGCAATTCTCCAGCTACACAAGCAGAGAGAAATTGGATTGCTGAAATTACCTTTTTTGCCAAAAAAGTACAATATAGTACAATACAATAGCAGATCTGTTTTTGACACACCCGTGTTGGCTTTTGGCTATTACTTTGTTTACTTCTAGGTGATTGCTAATTCGTTGCTTGATTATCTTTTCCAGAATCTTTCCTGGTATTGTGGTCAGGCTGATAGGTCTGTAGTTTCCTGGATCTATTTTTTTTCTCCTTTTTTGAGCTCTTTCCCAGTCCACTGGCAGTTCCCTGATGCTCCAGGATCTCTGAAAGATATAGTTCAGTGGTTCTGAGATCTCGTCTGTCAGCTCCTTCAGAACCCTGGGGTGTAATCCGTCCAGTCCTGGTGATTTGAACTAGTCTAGGGTAGACAGGTGCTCACTTGAGGACCCGGATTGTTGTTGGGGGCAATATGCTGACTCTGTAAACCGCTTAGAGAGGGCTGAAAGCCCTATGAAGCGGTATATAAGTCTAACTGCTATTGCTATTGCTATTGCTATTACCATTTTCTTCCCTATTTCAATTTGTGTTCCTAATCTGATTTTTGTGGTGCTGTTTTTGATAGGTTGGACTGTTTTACCCCTTTGTGTAAAGACAGATGCAAAAAGAGAAGTTGCACAGAAATATCTCTGTTGCTGTAATAAGAACTGGCTTCTTCTCATTTTGTGAGCAGGTACTTTCCACCGTCCCTTCCAATTCTCGTAGCGTGCGACGCTCAATCTGGGTTGCCTTCATGCAGATCTAACTCTGGGGAATTTATGCTCTTGAAGGCGGTTAGAAATGTTGAAAGTACCCTGAGGCCCACAAGTTCCACATTTGAACTCCAAATGAATCAAAAATCCTTTTCATTTCAGCATTTTTTAAAAATTAAACAGATACATCTAAAACAGTGGGGGCTAACCTTTTTGTCATTGTGTGCCGAAAGCACATGCACACAAAACAGTACACACATGCGCTTGCGCACATAATGCAATGCATGCATGACCCCCTCCCATGCTCCCACATGCATGCATGCATGACCCCCCTGCTCTCCCCCGTCCCCACACACACACACACTCTATTATCCAACCATTGATAAAACTAATCCCAAATTCAAAAATATCTTTCATCTTCAGTGTTAGTCTATCCATTTCTGCACAGTCTAATAGTTTTTTTAATTACTTCTTTGGTTGGTGTTTTCTCATTTTTCCAGTGTTGCACAAATACAATTCTTGCTGCTGTCAAAACATGTAATATTAAAAATACATTCCCTTTATCATATTTCTCTGGCAATATGCCTAACAAAAAATAATTCTGGCTTATAGTCTATATGCTGCCAACATTTTTTCTAATCATGTATGTATTTTCAGCCTTTTTTTTTTTTTTTTGCTTTTGGACATGTCCACCACATGTGATAATATGTACCCAGAGTTTGTTTACATTTCCAACATTTAGATGACCTGTTTTTAAACATTTTGGCTAATCTAGCCAGTGGTAAGGGCCACCTATAAAAAGTTTTGTATCTTTTTCCTTATATATGGTTGCCATCATCAATTTCTTTCTTTCCAAGAGCTTCTGCCAATTATCTAATTCTATGGTATATTCAAAAATTTTGGCCCAAACTATCATTGTCTCTTTTACCTGTTCATCTTCCATTTTTAGGCTTAACAGAAAGTTGAATAATTTAAGACATTTAAACAGAATATTTAACAGTTAAATAACAGTTAATAGGATATTGCCAATAAAATAATCCTGTCATTTCCTTTACAGCCCAAGAAACTAGGTAGGGTCCTGTTTTGAGCCTCTTGCCCTGTCCACTGTCTAGCTACAGACCAGTGGTGGGTTTCAAAAATTGTTTGAACCTACTCTGTGGGTGTGGCCTCCTTTGTGGGAGTAGCTTGCTGCCCATGTGACCGGATGGGAGTGGCTTGCCGCCCTTGTGACCGGATATGAAGATGCCGACGACACTTGTCAGAACCACCTTAAATTACCTCACACACAGCACTGGCATGCATAAGAATAGGATGTAAACTTGTTTTTTGAAAGGCATCTTTGGTTTGCGTTAAAACAACTTCAACACACGCAATGTTCTGATTGCACCACAAACGCAGTAGTCATCCTTACCTTTCACAGAGGCACTGAGTTTTATAAATAGGAGCATGATAGTGTAGAATAATCATATCCAAGGACCAGTGGTGGGTTTCAACAATTTTTGGAACCTCTTCTGTAGGTGTGGCCTGCTTTCCGGGTCCACTGGTGGAACCTCTTCTAACCGGTTCGGTAGATTTGAGGAATCAGTTCTACCGAATAGGTGCGAACTGGTAGGAACCCACCTCTGCTACAGACTATGCTGTCTTTCATATGATCATTTCCTAAGTGGCATCTCTTGGCCTGGTCCCCCCAAAATCTTTCCTACGTACCATTGTACTATCCATCTTTCCTCATGTTGTAGCCCAAGAAGACATCCTGGAGAATTGGGGTACACTGAAGGTCTCGGTTTCCCCATATGTGGTGCCACCAGGCCCATTTCAACCAATACAGGTGTCAAACAAGGGTGTAGATCAGTGTTTCTCAACCTTGGCAACTTGAAGATGTCCGGACTTCAACTCCCAGAATTCCCCAGCCAGCATTCGCTGGCTGGGGAATTCTGGGAGTTGAAGTCCGGACATCTTCAAGTTGCCAAGGTTGAAAAACACTGGTGTAGATGACCGGGACCACAGTGCCATGCCACTGTCCTTTTGTAAGAGCAAGGAAATTGTAAGTGAACAATGAGCTTCTTCCATGTAGACTGTCTGCCTTCTCATTACCCCCGCCTTCAGGAAAGAAGTTGCAGTTGAGCATGTTCATGTGGAAGAGGTCTGATGCAACGCCCAAAGTGTTTCTCAATTGCTGGAAGTATCCTGCCCTCCCACCCCGGAGGGAGCCGAGGTGGCGCAGTGGTTAGAGTGCAGCACTGCAGGCTACTTCAGCTGACTGCAGTTCGGCTGTTCAAATCTCACCGGCTCAAGGTTGACTCAGCCTTCCATCCTTCCGAGGTGGGTAAAATGAGGACCCAGATTGTTGTTGGGGGCAATATGCTGACTCTGTAAACCGCTTAGAGAGGGCTGAAAGCCCTATGAAGCGGTATATAAGTCTAACTGCTCTTGCTCTTGCTATTGCTATTTATCTCCAATTCTGACCATGCCCCTGACCTCAGCTTGCTCCTGACCACTCATCTCCCCTGGACTTTCTGACCATCTGACCTTGCTTTTGGTTTCTTCCTTGGCTCTTAGCAAACTCGGAAGGAAAGAAACTAAAGAAGGAAATCCACTTAAACAAAGAGGAAACCATTTGACAAAGAACACGTATATTTGTCCATAAGATAATTAACAGCCAGGCTGGATCTAACAGACCTCTGTTTCTCTTAAAGAATTGTAAACCAAATGAAACAAATCCTTTAAGCTCTAAGAGCACAAAGAAAGGATGTCTCACACGTACAATATACTGAAAGCTAACTTGAAAGATTTAGAAAAGATCATCTCCCAACCACATAGGTTGTACACTTATGAAGAGATAAACACTTTATGACACCTTCATACAAAGAATCATTTTTCCTATAAATACCATATTTTTCAGAGTATAAGACACTCCAAAGTATAAAAAGCACCTAGCTTTTGGGGAGGAAAACAAGGGGAAAATATCTGCCTCCCAGCATTTTGCCTCCTTGCAACAAACAGCAAACAATACAGACAATATACCCTGTGTCTAGTGTTACATTTCAGACTATACTTGTGCAGATGCTGTTAAAATTGATGTGCTTTCTAGGAGTATAGTTATTCTCTGCTATTCAAAAGAAGATACAATAGCACTGGGGCCTCTTCAGATCAAGCATTTATTTTAAAAAGCTTCTTCATTTTGTTAAGTTGTCTAGAACAATAATAAAGCAGTCTTTAAAAAGAAAGTCTAACAATTCGAACATTCTATAGGCATTTATAGTTATTGGCAAACCTTCTAGCAGCAAACAGCCTGATTAGCACAAGGAAAAAAAATCTGACTCTGCCTCCCAGCAATTTGCCTCCTGGAGCAAACTGCAAGTTTCACTTTCAGTTTATCCCGATCATCAGCTGTTTCAGGCTGCAGAGATTACTATAGTCTATTGCAGCCTCAGCAAGCCCCTGTTTGCTGCAAGGAGGGAAAATGCTGGGAGGCAGAGGCCATAGTATTGGGGCCTGTAAGGCTACATTCAGTGTATAAGACACACCCAAATTTTCACCCTCTTTTAAGGAGGAAAAAGGTGCATCTTATACTCCGAAAAATACAGTACCCCCTACCTCATGGGTGTCAAATGCGCCACATCACAGTGATGTCACGTGACGTATCAGGACTTTCCCCCCCTTCACTAAACCAGGCAGGGGTGGGGCCAGCACATGACACATCTGGCCTGTGGACCATGAATTTGATACACCTGTCCTATCTGGAAACCTCAAAGTAGTCTGCCTTTGAGCTCTGTATTTATGCTCTCAAATAAACATTCAACCTTTTCCAGCAGCAGCCTCAGTACTATTCTTGCATGATCCCCATTTGGAAAGTGGACCAGAGTTTATCCATCTTCAATCAATCAATAAATAAATGGTAAAAACACAGAACAGAATGATATTTGGGAAAATGAGGTTTTCCCCCGCAATTGAGTTATATCAAATTTGTCATAATTTTTCTATTATTCGTTCAGAAATTAGAGGCAGCACCAGGGTATTTTGAGTTAGACTTTTAGATTGTTCCTCCTTTCAAGATATAATCCAGTCTTTAATCATTTCCTTGGCCCATTTTCTGAAAACATTTAATCTTGCAGAGTCTGGAAAGAAATATTACACAAGTTTCTCCTTCTGTGAGTGCATAGTTTCTATCTGCTGACTTTACCAACTATACATGGCAGGAAGGCAAACAATGAAATGGAATCCATAAAAGAAATCTAACTTTCTGGATATCCTTGGCTTTCAGAAAGCATGAGTGATACTTCTTGGAGTTTTTGATTCCCATCACCAAGCTGTGTTGCTTCTGCCTTAAGATTTTTTATCTGCAAATAACCCATTTTTGCTTTGGGGTCTCAGGGTGGGCCATAAGCTTCCATGATTTCCTCCAAATCCTCAAGAACATCATACCTCTACATTGGTCAGAGTGTAAGGGACACAGGTACTTTGAAAATTAGATGGATGGATGGATGGATGGATGGATGGATGGATGGATGGAGACATACATACGTATGTACGTACATACATACCTAGATGATATATTGTATTTTTCGGAGTATAAGATGTATCTTTTTCCTCAAAAAAGAGACTGAAAATCTGGGTGCATCTTATATACTGAATGCAGCATTTTTTGCCTCCTGAAACCCTGCCCCTTCACCAAAATGGCCATGCATAGCTTGTAGGAGGCTTTCAGAGAACTCCTGAGGGGTGGGGAGGGCAGAAATGAGCAAAAACTGGGCTGTTTTTTGCTCAATTTCCCCCCTCCCCCCCGATCCCAGGAGCACTCTATAAGCTTCCCAATGCCCTTTTTTTTGACAAAAATGGACCCATTTTTGTGAAAAATATGTTGTTTTTTTACTCGTTTTTGCCCCCCCCCCGGAACACTCTACAAGCCTCCTAAGCGCTATTCATGCTTTTCTTTCCTTTTTTTGGAAAAAAAAAACCTGGCCCATTTTTGCAAAAAGTGGACCATTTGGGGGGGATTTGAAGAGTGCAATTTTTTTTTTAATTTGCCTCTTCAAAACTTTGGTGCGTCTTATACTCCGAAAAATACAGTCATAGATGATAGATGATAGATAGATATAGATAGATAGATAGATAGATAGATAGATAGATAGATAGATAGATAGATAGATAGATAGATAGATAGATAGATAGATAGATAGATGAGGTAGGTAGGTAGGTAGGTAGGTAGGTAGGTAGGTAGGTAGGTAGGTAGGTAGGTAGATAGATAGATAGATAGATAGATAGATAGATAGATAGATAGATAGATGATAGATAGATAGATAGATAGATAGATAGATAGATAGATAGATAGATAGATAGATAGATAGATGAGGTAGGTAGGTAGGTAGGTAGGTAGGTAGGTAGGTAGACAGACAGACAGACAGACAGACAGACAGACAGACAGACAGACAGTTCACTCAAACATGGCATCATGGCACTAAGCAAGGAGGAGAAGGAGAGGCCATAACTAGAGTAACCCCATGTCCTTAGTTACAAAATAAAGTTCTTTTTTTTCCAGACAGCTGCCTTTTATCAGAATATGTGTTCTAGTGAATATTGTCCAGGTTTTCCTCTTGAATTTCCTTTTGTAAAGCAAAATTATCAACAATTAAAATGTGTTGTCCTTACGAACTGCTTTCAGAGTTATCCTTTTTGTCAGGTTTGTCCTTTTTACCAAGAAAATTACTGTAGTAATAAGGGACGGAGCCTTCAGGATTCAACTGGCCCTTCTTGTGAGGTCCTTCAGTTCTGAGGTAACTTCATTCTCTCTCAGCCCAGCAGAATAACAGAGTAATAGAGTTGGAAGGGGCCTTGGAGGTCTTCTAGTCCTACCCCTGCTAAAGCAGGAGACCCTATACCATTCCATAGAAGTGACTGTCCAGTCTCTTCTTAAAAACCTCCAATGATGGAGTACCCACAATTTCCAAAAGCAACCTTTGCTGAAGCAAAATAGCCAGATAATGATTTCCACAGAATTGTCTTATTAGTCATCAGATTCTTCTTCATCTTGGTGACTTAAAATCAATCTTGGTTCCTAGAAATAGCCTAGACAAGTCTATGTAATTTTCTTGGAAAGGTTTTTGGAAATCGTTTGCCCATATTTTCTTCATGGGGTTGAGAAGAAGTTGCTGGCCAAGATCATCCAAGTAGATTCAAGACAAAGGCAGGGCTAGAACTCATAGTCTCTTGGGTTCCAGCCCAGTGCCTTCAACTACTACATCAAACAGGCTATTTCACACATTCAGTTCTAGGTTTTTTAAGGGGAATTTTGAATGAATGTGGTGTGATACAGCTCAAGAATGTCCTATCTTGCTGATAGTTGTTTATTATTTGATAAAGAGCACAGAGATAAAGTATTACCACATCTGGGGAAAAATATGCCTTTCTGTTTTTGAGGTTGAGTAAAAAAGTGATAGAAGAATTTCAAAGAAAAAGCAAAACAATTCAAAGTGTAAAGTGTAATAAACTATACTGTGCTATGCTGTGCTACGCTACACTACATTACACTACAGATAGATGGGTGGATTAATGGATGGATGGATGGATGGATGGATGGATGGATGGATGGATAGATAGATAGATAGATAGATAGATAGATAGATAGATAGATAGATAGATAGATAGATACAAACAATTGTTACAAAAAGAGAAAAGCTGGGAAGTCTTTGAAAAAATGCTTCTTAACTTGCAAGATCTATCTGAAAAGTTTAATGAAAGATTTGGCGGTTCAGGACAGTTTGGAATCAATCCAGAGATACTACCTTCACTTGGATGGACTGGGATTTTGTCCATTGCTTCCAGATTTGAAAAAAAGAGACTGGTCTGAGAATTGTGAACTTGATGGAGAAGGCTAAAAGGGGAAAAAATGCAAGAAACTTAAAGATAATGGAATTGATGAGTGATGGACTGAATTTTCTTGGGAAGTTGGATGGACTTTGAAGAATGAACTTATTATATCTAACCAGAAAAAATTAACAAGAGATGCTGTGTTTTTCGTATGGGGAAACTTTCAAAACAATGGGTGCTGCAGAGATTTACAGAGGAGAATGATTCTGGAGAATGATCAATTGTTGGAAAAGATCCCAATTAAAACATCAATATTCATTTTTAAGAATCAAATGAGAATATTTAATCCTGGACAGACCCTCTCTGTACAGACCAGAGAGAATGATTGTGGTTATTTGTGCTAACTGTTTTAGGTAGCTCTTATAGACTTTTTACAAGTTAAATACACTAATAGATCATTAACAGAGGTTAATGAAGTTTAATTCTGCTGTTGGTTCACCTGTTAACTACCCTTTTTTATAAACAGTAGATTAATGAGGTCAAATGGGTTCAAATAGACACGTAGAATTTTATAAATTGTGGTCCTGCTACATGATGGAGCAACTATTATTCTTGCAACACATTTAACAGGATTCAGCTAGGGGGACGATATATCATCCTCATAACCATCTTATCAGAGTTTGCTATCAGAAGTTCCTCATTTCCTGGCAAGGATGATTTTGAAAAAAGATATTTTATTTCCTAACCCGCTGTGGGTGTGTCACTTTTGCACCACTCTCCTGAACATATATAAAGCAATTCTGTAGAATTTTCTACTGAGTGGTCCCAGCTCCTCTGAAACCAGAACTGAGATTAGGAAGAAAAACCTTACCACTTAGAATAAGACTTGCATTGATCTAGAAAGAGATTTTCTAGTAGTCTTCTTCAAAGAGAAGGTAAGACATTCGTAGAAAAAAGTCTTGTTATTAAATTCTCTTCTATCTATGATCCTTCATCATATGCAGCTTTGTTTCTGAAAAAATTGAATACCTTCTGATTAAACATATCAAAATAACTAAATGCTTTTTAAAATTGCATCTTCCCTTTGTATTAGCTCTTTAGAAATGCTGGTTATTGAACTCTGAATATTACCTGTTCACCCTGCTAATATTTCCATGATTTATGGTGCTTTATGGAATAATTAGCCTGATGAGGTATCTCTCTACACAATTGCTGCCTTGTTTCCTAATATGTAGAAAGAGAATTTATTTTTCTTTATTGTTTCTTGCCATTTCTTCTTTTCCCCACCTCAGATTCTATCAACCCCATTTCATATTCAGATTGAGATTGTTATTTAACCCATGCAATACATGATGCAATAATTTTACATGCTTTGAGTGAGCTTCTGCTAATGTACACATTCTGTATAGGATCCATTTTTATTAGTAAAATACAATAAGCTCTTTTTTTTGGTCTGTCCCATACATCAACTCCAGAAGATTAGAGCAGGGGTCTCCAACCCTGACAACTTTAAGACTTGTAGACTTCAACTCCCAGAAGACTTCAGCTCCCAGAAGACTTCAACTCCCAGAAGACTTCAACTCCCAGAAGACTTCAACGCCCATCTTCGCTGGCTGAGGAAGTCTGGGAGTTGAAGTCCACAAGTCTTCAAGTTGCCAAGGTTGGAGACCCCCAGATTGGAGCATCTTCATTTTTATTTTGTACATTCTTTCCCTTCCTTTTAGTTTAACAAAATCAAATTCCCTCCCTTCCCATTAATTAATCCATATTGCTTACCATTTGAAGTCACAATCTGCCTTATTCCATGAGTGCATCAGATAGGACCAGAGATGATCCATAGATAGAAGGTGACCTCCACTACCAATCATTGCCATGATGAATCCTAAGATGTTCATATAACACTTTTTAATCATATAAGCAAATCCAGATCATCACCCTTATTTCAACCATACAAAGAGCATCCTTGCATGCATAATTATGAGGACAGGACTGCTAATCTAGAGATTACCTTGTAATATGCGGTTTTAAGACTAAGACTGAGTCTAAGATTAAGACTAATGCAAAATTGTTTCTCTTTTGTTCCAAAATGAGTATCTGCAGCTATAGAAGGAAGAGAAAAGACTGAATCATAATGGATATGGCATCCCCTTCTCCTTTCACTGTCTTATCACAAATCAATGCAACATTCACTGGCAAAAAAAGAACCTGTAATGATTCTGGCAAAGAAGAAGAAGTGCTTATTTTTGCAATCTTCACTATACTTTTCTGTGTGTTGGGAATGTTGGCCAATGGCCTCGTGATCTGGTTGCTGGGCTCCTCCATTAAGAGGAACACTTTTGCCATTTATATTATCAACCTCTCTGTTGCAGACTTTGGTTTTCTCACCTTTGAGCTGATTATCAAAATCCACTGGCTTTTTACACGTCTGTATTGTGACTTTCCCTACGAACTCTTCCAAATGATCCTGCGGTTAATGTACAGTGCGGGACAATTTCTCCTGACAGTCATCAGCATCGACAGGTGTCTTTCGGTCCTCTTCCCAATTTGGTATCGATGCCACCGGCCGGTGCACATGTTTACGACCGTGTGTGCTGTCATCTGGGCCATTTCCTTCATCTTCTGTTCAATTCACTTCACAATTATAACAGTTCTTAGATTTGGAAAGAGTTGGGTGATATATCAGTTCATCGTTAACATTGTGCTTTGTCTCCCACTGATGACCATCTCCAGTGTCACCTTATTTATCAAAATCTGCTTCGTATCTAAAAGCCAAAGGCGGAGGAAGCTTTTGACAGCTATTTTGCTCACGCTTTTCTTCTTTTTAGTCTTGGCTTTTCCACTAAATGTCTTTTATTTTATCTGGTATGCTTTCGAACACATGCATCCCAACCTTCTGCATTATGGCTACTTATGTGCCTGCATCAATAGCAGCATTAACCCCATGATCTATTACCTGGTGGGGAGACAGAAGGATAAAACTCAGAGAAGCATGAAAGAAGTGCTTCAGAGAGTTTTCAAGGAGGAAGAAAATTGTACTGATCAAATGTAAACTGAAGAAAGTTCCAAGATCTCAACTCTTTAAATATCACCATTGTCATTCCTAAGATACAATCATTTCTTTCCAAGCAAGCCCATAATTTCCTTTTTTATTTAATGGGAACTGATCTCTATACTGATTAATTTGTGCCTGAATCCACCCTTTGTGCAGACAATTTAGAAGGAGAGAAGAAAGGAGGAAAGGAAGGAGGGAAGAAAGGAGAGTAGGAGAGAAGAAAGGAGGGAAGATAGGAGGGAATGTAGGAGAGAAGAAAGGGGGAAAGGAAGGAGAGAAGGAGAGAAGAAAGGAGGGAAGGAAGGAAGGAAGGAAGGAAGGAAGGAGAGAAGGAGAGAAGAAAGGAGGGAGGGAAGGGGGAAGGAGGGAGGGAAGGAAGGAGGGAAGGAAGGAGAATAGGAAAGAAGAAACGAGGGAAGGAAAGAGGGAGGGAGGGAAGAAGAAGTAGGACCGTTGTAAGATAAGATGGATCTATGAGATGGTAAGAAAGCAATTTGCAAGTATATTGTCAACTGTAGGGGAAAAAAAAGTTATAAATACATATTATTAATAACAGTGATGAGATCATATAATTGTGAATGTATATATGAAATTGATAAAATAAAAAATTAATTAAAAAAAATATCTTTGTGCAATATCAAAACATTTTTCAAATAACCTATTTACCTAGCATGCCCAACCTGATGATTAATTAGCTTGCTTTAGTTCTGCCTTCCCCTACTTGAATGGCCTACAATTCTATTTT
>NW_028261382.1:104584736-104659736 GCF_051295495.1 Thamnophis sirtalis | reverse complement strand
TGCAGTCCCGCGGGGCCAGGGTCCGCCAGGAGCCCTGCGCGGCTGAGAAAGGAGTCTCGTCCGCCGCCCGGCTCAGCCCAACCCGCCCCTTCCAACGGCCCGACCCGAAGAAAGGGAGGGAAGCGGGCTGGGGGGGGGTAGAGGCTGACCACTGGCGGTGTGGGTAGCGGAAGAGAGATCCCCGTTTGGACAAAGGAGGTCCTCACCTTCGCTCTCCAAGACTGCCCCGGGCAGCCGCCTGCCCATCACCAATGCTCCCTTCCCTGGAGGAGGGGAACCCAGAGGCAGCCCAGGCTGCCAGGGGCTTTCTCAGGATGGGACAAAGGTGCCGCTCCCCTTCCCTGATTGGAGTGATCAGCTTCGTGGATGTCACTTTGGCCCTTCCTGCAGCCCCTTCAACCTTCACTGGGCAGGGAAAGATCCTTCCAAGCTGACCGGGCAGGGGACCCTCCCCCCCCCACTGCTTGGGTCCTCCTTTCTGTCTTCTAGGCCCTAGAATTACTTTATATATAGTCAATATAGGCACAAAGTTAATTTTTTTAAACATTTTCTAATGGTGGTGTGCCTCGTGATTTTTTTCATGAAAAAAGTGTGCCTTTGCACAAAAAAGGTTGAAAAACACTGTCCTAGAGGAATGAAATATTTTTGAGGAATATTAAAAAAGGCAGAATGTTATATTTCTCCCCAAAAGGGGGGAAAATGGAGAAACGTGTATTTTTTTAGAGGCAGAAAGCAGCCCCCACCTTTTCATAGTAGCCCACAGCTGATGCCAGCACTTAAGGGGATAAAGAGCTTGTTCAGAGAAGCAACCGCCTATCTAGATGGCTCTATTCATAAGCAAAGCAAATACTGCGGGAAGAAGTCCATTCAAGGCAGGATATTTTGAAATATCCGGTTGGCCAGTTGGGCCTGTTTTTCACCCATTCCAGGCTCCAGAGGCTTTCCTGAAGCCTGGGGTGGGAACACCCCCCCCCCCCGTGTGTAGGGCTCGCATGCGCGTACACGGGGGAGGGGGAGTTTGCTCGCGCATGCGCAGTGGGGGTCATGCGCACATGCACAGGTGGGTTAGCCATCACTGACTTATGTTTTGCATTTCCTCTTTTGCCTCTAGAGCCAGCTACGACCCCTACCTGACCTTATACCGTTTTTTCCCGAAAATACGACCTGTCCTGAAACTAAACCCTTGCCACATTTTTCACGTGGGCAAAAATATAAGCCCACCCGCAAAAATAAGCCCCTTGGACAATCCCTCCCTTCCGGCTAGGCACAGCTCGCCGACCTAGCGGTATCACGAAGGCGCCAAGCTGCAGGAACGAGGTGGGGGGCAAAGGCGCTCGTGTTGCTTGGCGTTTTCGGGGTACCGCTAGGTCGGTTAGGACCCAGGTGGTGGAAGCTGTCCTTGGCTGGTGGCAACTCAGAAGAGATTCTCCTTGATGCCCACACAACTTCCATGCGATGAGATCCATTTCCGTTTTATCTGCCAAAACGCAGGATCTTCACTTTCCTCATCGCTAACTGCAGAACCCAAGAGACCTTCTGGATTTATGACGGGGAGCAGACTATCTTGAGTTACAAGGGGGTCTCCATAAGAACTTAGGGCAGCTTCTTCTCCTTTGTTGACATGCTCAAAGTTGCAGATGTATTTTCTAAAACGGAGTTTCTCCACCTTCAAGATGGGTGGACTTGAACTCCCAGAATTCCCCAGCCAGCAACCAGTTCTAATTCCGCCTTAGGCATGAAAGCTGGCTGGGTGACTTTGGGCCAGTGTCCCTTCAGCCCAAACCCGACCTGACAGGGTTGCTGTTGTGGGAACGTTAGGAGGAAGATTTGTTGTGTGGAAGATACTCACCGCCTACAGGCAGGGTGCAAATAAATTCAATAAAATAATAATTAGCCCAGCTGGTTATATCTCCTATCTAGTCTACCTGGCACTTCCTGTTGAACAATGTTAGCCTGTTATTTCCCCATATATACTTTATATTATCTTTGAGTTTGGAAATCTTAACGATTAGTTGAATTAATGTAAGAGACGCAACCGAGGTTGAAACGGTAGCAGCTGAGATTAAAGTGGATAATACTAATAGAACGTAACTGATAAGTAAATGCAGTGCTATGCATCTCTTGGTGCGGGGCCTCAGGTCATGTCCCCAGGTGCGCCTTATGAAGAGGGGCGGGGTGCTCTCCTCCTGAGTCGTCGGGTCAGTCTGCGCTGTTTTCACCTTCTCTCTACTCTCCGTGCTCTTGGATCGGGAGTGGGAGGTCCTTGCTCACCGCCTGAGCTCTGTCTCTCCTGTTCACTGCTTAGCTTCTCTTGGTCATCCCACCCACCCTTCCTCTCTGCCTGCAAGCCGTCCCAATCCTGAAAGGCCCCGGCCTCACTGGGCCTGCTCCTCCCCATTTTCCTCCCAAGCCAAGGAAGCCGCCCCCTCAATCTGTTCCGTCTCGTCTTCCTCCGCAGATTCAGGCTCCGACGTGGGATTGACAGTTCTAGTCTCACCTTAAGGGGGGAAGCCAACTGGGCGAATTGGGGCCAATCCCCAGGAGATGGTAAGTTCTAATCCTGCCTTAGGCATCAAAGCCAGCTGGCGACTATGGATCAATCAGAGGGCCAGAAATGTCTGCAAGAAAATGATGAAGCTCAGAGACCCCCAAAGATTCACAGTTGAAACCTGAGCTACAAATATTCTATGAGTGAACGGTCTCTAATTAAGAACATGGTGAGTGCCATTAAATGCCTTATTTGAGAATTCTAGCCTCTCTTATAGATGTCATTAATTCTAGACCCCTGACAGCGAATCTATGGCACACGTGCCCGAAGTGGCATGTGGAGCCGTGTCGCCTGGCACATGTGGCGGGTGCATATGCACATGTGGATATGCACGCGACAATCAGCTGCTTTCATGCAAGATTGTTGGTGGCGCAGTACTGGAAGAAGGAAGAATTGCCTACCATTCAGGAATGGACGTTAAAAGTAACAAACTTAGCGGAGATGGCCAAAATATCAGCATATCTCAACGACCATTCAGATGAGAAATACAAGCTGGAATGGAGAAGATGGACTGATTACATTCAAAATAAATATGGGACTAAGAAATATCAGTTAGCTTATGAATGAATGAACAAGGAATGTTATAATTTATCTAAAGTTAGCTTTACAAAAGGGGAGTTAAAGTATAAGTGAAGGTACGATGCTAAAGTTAGTTAGTTTTAGGGTATGATTGTTAAATGTTTATACCCTGTATTTGCTCTGGGAGGTTGGGGGGTGGGTGGGTGGGTGGGAGGGGATGTGGGATTGGGGGGAGGGAGGGAAGGGGAAAGGTATATAATTGTAAAACTTAAAACTTTTAATTAAAAAAAAATCAGCTGCTTTCATGCTGGAAACAGGAAGTTCCTTTTCATTTTCTGATGCGCACATGCACCCGGGCGGCTCCTCTTCTGGGTCGCAGCCCGAACGAGCATGCATGTGCACATGCTCCTTTTTCATCACTCGATGCCCAAAAGGTTCGCCATCACTGTTCTAGGCTATATTCGGTTATCACGTTAGGCAGGTAGTTCTCGACTTACGACCACAACTGAGCCTGGAATTTATGCTGTTCAGTGAGAAATTTGTTAAGCTGAGTTTTGCCGCATTTTACGACTTCTCTTGTCACCTTCATTAAGTGAGTCGCTGCAGCTGTTAAATGAGTATCATGGTTGTTAAGCGAATCTGGATTCCCCATTGACTCTGCTTGTCAGCTGAAAAACGGCTGAAAAACAGTTGAAAACGGCTGAAAAACAGCAGAAAACGGCTGAAAAACAGCTGAAAATGGCTGAAAAACAGCTGAAAAACGGCAGAAAAACAGCTGAAAATGGCTGAAAAACAGCTGAAAAATGGCAGAAAAACAGCTGAAAAACAGCTGAAAAACGGCTGAAAAACGGCCAAAAATCAAGGCCGAAATCAGCTGGTCAGCGCATGCGTACTGATGCTGACAGGGCAATGCCTCACATGACCTCAGAAATGGGTCCGCGTGTCATAGGTTCGCCATCACGGTTCTATAGAAACCACACTGACAAATTTCCTGAGACACGAGACGACCTTCTATCTAGTTAAGAAAGCCAACAGCTGATAGGGAAATGGGTGCCACACAAGATAAGGGCAGTAGGCAAACTACCACAGCTACTTTTTACTCACTGTCCTATCAGTGTAACTGCTGTATTGCTATCTCTCCGTAGAGATTATCCTTTCCAAACTATTAATTGAGGACTTTGAGCTGAACATACGCTAGCGATAAAGGAATTAATAGCTGTTGGGACATTCTGTTCCCTGGATATCATTAAGGTGAATTAAATAGGCAAGGAAAAGCGACGGGATAACCAACAAAGCAGAATATTTGTAGCTCAGCGTTGAAATAGGGGGGGTCTTTGGTTCCCCCCCCCCCCGAGCTTGCTTGTTTTCTTGCGGACGTTTTATCACCTGACTAGATAATATCATCAGGAATATAGAAGGGAGTGGGGAGGTTTGCTCTCTGATGGCACACAAGTCGCTTGCCCTGTTAGTGCTGGGGGGGTGGTAGTCATGGTGGTTCCTTGGTTAAGGCTGTGGTTTAGCCTTAGCTTGGTAGCTCCTTGATTGATTGATTGATTGATTGATTGATTACATTTATAGGCCGCCCTTTTCCCCGAAGGGAATGAGGAATGTTGGCTGGGGCATTGGGGCTAAGGGTGAGAAACGTAACCCAAGGACAATCTTGGTGTCGGTCAGCTGACACAAGCTTGATGCTAACTTAGGATTCTTAGGAACTAATTTGAAGGCGGCTAGATTCAAGCCTGTTGCTCTCCTTGTTTTGCACTACAATTCCTATCGGTCCCAGCCATTGGCAGGTTTCTTTTCACTGGTCTCATTCAGGCTGAGGAAGTCTTGGGTCACAAATGCTCTTGAGGGACCCCTGGTACCTTTTGATCTTGTTTTCTTGCAGACTTTTCATTACCCTAGTTAGAGAAGATCCTCAGCGACTAGCCCCCCTCCTCCTCCTTCCTTCTCCTCCTCCTCTCCTCCTTCTCCGCCTCCTTCTTCTACTACTTCTCCTCCTCCTCCCCTTCTTCCTTCTCCTCTTCTTCACCACCTCCTCCTCCTCTTCTCCTTCCCTTCTCCTTCTCCTCTTCCTCCTCCTCCTCTTCTTCTTCCCCTCTTCCTCTCCTCCTCCTTCTTCTACTACTTCTCCTCCTCCTCCTTCTCCTCTTCTTCCTTCTCCTCTTCTTCACCACCTCCTCCTCTCCTCCTCCTCCTCTTCTCTTCCTCCTCCTCCTCCTCCTCTTCTTCTTCCCCTCCTCCTCTCCGCCTCCTCCTCTCCGCCTCCTTCTTCTACTACTTCTCCTCCTCCTTCTTCTCCTCTTCTTCCTTCTTCTCCTCTTCTTCACCACCTCCTCCTCCTCTTCTCCTTCTCCTCCTCCTCCTCTTCTCTTCCTCCTCCTCCTCCTCTTCTTCTTCTTTCCCCCCCCTCCTCCTCTTCTTCTTCTCCACAAACTCCATTCTCTTCTAGCCGTGATGGTATTACCTACTTGGGTAATGAAACGTCTACAAGACAACAACCACGCTCAGAGAGCACCAAGGACCCCAAAGTCCTTTTTCTCCTTCTTCTCCTCCTCCTCTCCACAAACCCCGTTCTCTTCTAGCCTTGATGATGTCACCTGGTTGGATAATGAAACGTCTACAAGACGATAACCAAGCTCAGGGAGCGCCAAGCACCCCCATAGTTCAACCCTGGGCTACAAAATTGGCAACCTGGCTGTTACTAGTGAAGGGAATGTCTTTCCACAAAATGTGGCATACGGCCGCTGGCACCGAGCCAGTTATTCACCCGTAATGCGGGCACTTCTTCCTATAAAATCCTGCTCTGAGTCATTTCCCTTTGGGTTTCCTGTCGCATCCGGTCCGTAGGCTCTCCATCAGATAGGTAACTGGCAGAGGGCAGGTCCCGCGTGTGGGAAGATATTGGGGGCATGGGAAAGGGCAGCTCGGAAACCAACTGGCATCATTGGGGGCAGCCCAGCAGGCAGGAGAGGGCAGGATGCATTCCTGTCTTAGAAAACATTGATTAAGCGGGTTTTGTTTTCCGCGGCCCGACTTCAACTGGCATAGATGTGCCTATTGTTTGCAAAATGCAGCCAGCCAGCACCGGGATAACACACAACAGGGACCCCTTTACTGATCTGCCAGGCTCCTTTAAGCAGAGCGGGATACTGCTAAGTCCTCGACTTGCGGCCACAATGGAGCACAGCATCTCTGGCATTAAGCGAGACCTTGATTGAGTGACCCCTGCCCCATTCTATGACCCGTCTTGCTCTTCAGTGAATCACCGCAGTTGCTAAGTTAGGAACCCGGCCGTTAATTGAAACGTCGCTTCCCTGTTGACTTTGCTTGTTCGGAGGTCGTAAAAGGGGATCAGGTGAGCTTGGGACACAGCAACGGTCGTTAAGTAAGAACCAGGGGCCAAGCGTCTGAATTTTAACCACGTGAAGGCCACCGAGACTGTAATTGCAAAAAATGGTCGTAAGTCACCGTTTTCGGGCCTGCTGCAAGTTCGAATGGTCACTCAAATGAACTTGTTGTAAGTCAAGGACTACCTGGTTTTAGGAAAATACATAGCTGATGGGTTTCCTAGATGGTGAGCTCAGTCACTCATGCCCTGGTCATCTTGCCTCTATAGGTAAAATGATAAAGGTTCCCCTCGCACATATGTGCTAGTCGTTCCCGACTCTAGGGGGCAGTGCTCATCTCCGTTTCAAAGCCGAAGTGCCAGCGCTATCCAAAGACGTCTCCGTGGTCATGTGGCCGGCATGATTAAATGCCGAAGGCGCCTGGAACACTGTTCCCTTCCCACCAAAGGTGGTTCCTATTTTTCTACTTGCATTTTTACGTGCTTTCGAACTGCTAGGTTGGCCGAAGCTGGGACAAGTCACGGGAGCTCACTCCATTACGCGGAGCTAGGGATTTGAACCGCCGAACTGCTGCCCTTTCTGATCGACAAGCTCAGCATCTTAGCCACTGCATCTCTTTGAGCCAAACCTTCTGTGGCTAAGCGAGACAGTTATTACGCAAGCTTCGTCCAGTTTTTCTACCTTCCTTCCCAACAATCGTTCAGTGAATCACTACAGCTGCTGTTAGCAACACACGGTTGTTAAGTGAATCTGCCAGAAGGTCGCAAAAGGGGACCGCGTGACACTGCAAACCGTCCTAAATACGTAGCATCCAAATGTAAAACACGCGACCATGGGAATGCTACAATGGTCGTAAGTGTGGGAAACGGTCATAAGTCCATTTTTTCAGTGACGTTTAAATTTGAACGGTCGCTAAACGAACTGTTCTAAGTCAAGGACTACCTGTTTTCTTCGCTGCTCAGAGTCGCTTCGTAGAGAGAGGGGGAGGCATACAAATTTAATAAACAGATAATAAAAATAAATCGATAGGTGTCATTCTTGTGGAACAAATATTATGTCCCAAAGTTGCTTTCTTACCCCCACAAAAAAAGGCCACTGGACTTTCTCGGGTTTTTCCCTTTGAAAATAGAATAGAATAGAATTTTATTATTTGTATGCCGCCCTTCTCCGGGAGGACTCAGGGCGGCGAACAATTCAAAAGGGGGAAAAGGGGAACATAAAAACGAAATACAAATAATAAAAATAGGCAACAGTCGCACAACCATACATGTCGAGAGGGGAGGGGAACTCATCACCCCCAGGCCTGCCGGCAAAGCCAGGTTTTGACGGCTTTTCGGAAGGCCTGGAGAGAGGTGAGGGTCCGAATCCCTGCGGGGAGTTCATTCCAGAGGGCCGGAGCTGCCACAGAGAAGGCCCTCCCCCGGGTAATAGCCAGGTGGCATTGGCTGGTAGATGGCACCCGGAGGAGGCCAACCCTGTGAGATCTAATGGGTCTGTGGGAGGTAATTGGCAGCAGGCGGTCTCTCAAGTACCCAGGTCCAATACCATGAAGGGCTTTATAAGTTACGACTAGCACCTTGAAGCGTATCCGGAGACTGATCGGTAACCAGTGCAGCTCGCGGAGGATAGGTGTAACGAAAATGTTTACCTTCTCATTCAAGAAACGTTTTCAAATAATAAGAAAAAAAAACAAGTCCAATTCCAGTTTGGAAAAAAACCTTTGGGATAACTATGACTTGGATTAGGCTAAACTTTAGCTTCTGGGAAAAATAATATGTGGGTCTTATTTTCCAGAGCTTAAAGACCATTACAGTCACATTTGATGGGGGTTTTTTTTTGCAACTACTACAGAGAAGGAACTAAGGCTTCTGGTTTGTGAGATCATGCTTATCAGGACACATCGTGCATCCTTAAAATTCAAGCTGTCAAGACCTCAAGAAATGGTAGATCAGCAGCTGAAGGAGTTTCCTTCCCCTTTCCTTCTAAACAGCCCGTTTGAGAATTCAGAATATTTTAATTGCACAGGCTAATAAAGAGCCTAAGACAGCAAGGCAGCTGGAAGAGAGAAAGGGGCAGAGAAGAATTGCAGAAGAAAAAGTCTTAATTAAAGCATCATAAAACATGCTTTAGAGTAGGGGTACTGGCCCGGCCCGGCCCGCAAAAGCTAGTCATTTGCATTCTTTTAGAAAGTCATTGAGGCCACTTGGAGGTTTATCTGTAATAGTAGAGAAAATGCATTACTCAGGTGATTCGGAGGACGCAGATAAACCTCCAAGCGGCCTCAATGACCCTCTAAAAGGATGCAAATGACCAGCTTTGTCTGCAAGGAGCATCAATCCTTCCCATTTCCCACCACCCAGTCAGAGCTGAAGAAGCTTCTCGGAGGAGAAGCAAAATGTCTTCAAAGAAAATCCAGAAAGCCCAGTTGCCTCTTGAAAAAAACACCTTTGGGACAATCGTGATCTGGGATGACTGAGAATCTCTACAGACTTTTTTAGCTACACATGAAAACCCTCTGAACTGGTGTGGGAGTCAGGAATGGGTTTCCAGAGGGGAAAAACTGCAGACTACAGGAACCAATTGCACCACTCAGGTGGCCCTGAGGACACCGATAAACCTCCAAGCGGCCTCAACGACTCGCTAAAAGGAAGCAAATGACCAGTTTTGTCTGCAAGGTTCTATCAATCCTTCCATTTCTCACCATCCCGTCGGAGCTGAAGAAGCTTCTTGGGTGAGAAGCAAAACATCTTCAAAGAAAAATGGAGCCGAGGTGGCGCAGTGGTTAGAGTGCAGTACTGCAGGCCACTTCAGCTGACTGTTAGCTGCAGTTCGGCGGTTCAAATCCCACCAGGATCAGGGTTGACTCAGCCTTCCATCCTTCCGAGGTGGGTAAAATGAGGACCCGGATTGTGGGGGCGATATGCTGACTCTGTAAACTGCTTAGAGAGGGGCTGTAAAGCACTGTGAAGTGGTATATACAGTAAGTCCAAGTGCCATTGCTATAAAAAACATTCCCACTGCCAGCAGTTCGATCCTGATCAGCTCAATGTTAACTCAGCCTTCCATCCTTCCAAGGTGGGTAAAATGAGGACCCAGATTGTTTGGGGGAGAATATGCTGACTCTTAGAGAGGGCTGTAAAGCACTGTGAAGTGGTATATAAGTGCTATTGTTAATGCCCTTCCTTCCTTCGTTCCTTCCTTCCTTCCCATTTCCTTCTCTCCTTCCTTCTGTCTCTCTCCTTCTTTTCCTTCTGTCTCTCCTTCCTTCCTTCCTTCCTTCCTTCCTTCCTATTTCCTTCTCTCCTTCCTTCTGTCTCTCTCCTTCTTTTCCTTCTGTCTCTCCTTCCTTCCTTCCTTCCTTCCTTCCTTCCTTCCTTCCTTCCTTCCTATTTCCTTCTCTCCTTCCTTCTGTCTCTCTCCTTCTTTTCCTTCTGTCTCTCCTTCTGTCTCTCCTTCCTTCCTTCCTTCCTTCCTTCCTTCCTTCCTTCCTTCCAGAATGCAATACTGCACACTAACTCTACCGACTGCCAGGAGTTTGATCCTGATGGTGTCAAGGTTGACTCATCCTTCGGATTGTGGGGGTGATATGCTGACTCTGTAAACTGCTTAGAGAGGGGCTGAAAGCCCTATGAAGCGGTATATAAGTCTAACTGCTATTGCTATTGCTAAAAACATGCTGCCTCTTGAAAAAGCACCTTTGGGTTCTTGGTAAGCCTTTAGGCCATTTCGCTGACCTTTTTTTTTTTTAATCCCAACACGATGTACTGTACCCGACATGGATTCTTGGGTACATTCAGATGGCTTAAGAGCTCGGTGTTTACCACTAGCGGCTTATATTTTTAGCCATTTAATCTCCTGACGTCGGCGTGATCCCGAATGCTTGGCCAGAGCTGGATCAGGTTTGCTCCAAACACACTGCTTGGCAGTGATTTATGCAGCTGTAAGCAAAGTGAACAACTGGCCCTCGGCTAACGTCGGGGATGGTGCCAGGGGTGAAGGATTGCCATGATGGAAATAAAGGATGCGAGGGGCACCTGTCCAACTCCATTCACTTTCGCCAGGGCCACTTTAACCTTTGCCACGAAGGAAGCAAACAAAAGGTTTTTGCCGTTTGCAAAAGGAGGCACCGGTCCAATTTTGCAACGGGAACTTTTCAGCCTGTGCTTTAAAAAAAAAAAAAAGGGGGGGGGTAGGCTCTCCGTCAAAGTTGCCAGCGACAAGATTTCATGCTCCTTTCGTTCTGTGAGACTAAGTAGAACAAGGACGGTTGCAGGAACTGGGTAGGTCTAGTTTAATGAAAAGAAGGACTAGGGGTGACATGATAGCAATCTTCCAATAATTGAGGGGTTGTCTCAAAGAAGAGGGAGTCAAACTATTCTCCAAAGCACCTGAGGGCAGAACAAGAAGCAATGGGTGGAAACTAATCAAGGAGAGAAGCAACTTAGAACTAGGGAGAAATTTCCTGACAGTGAGAACAATTAATTAGTGGAACGACTTGCCTCCAAAGGTTGTGAATGCTCCAACACTGGAAGTCTTTAAGAAGATGTTGGATAACCATTTGTCTGAACAGAGGGTTGGTCCTTTTTATTTTAGCAATTAGAGGCAGAGAGATGCATGCTTTGTATTTTAATGTTTACATACACTTTAAGAATGCAAATAATATATATGTGTGTGTGTGTGTGTGTGTGTGTGTGTGTGTGTATGTATGTGTATGTATGTATGTGTGTGTGTATATATATATATAGTTATAGTTATAGTTATAGTTATATATATATAGTTATAGTTATAGTTATATATATATAGTTATATAGTTATATAGTTATATAGTTATATAGTTATATAGTTATATAGTTATATAGTTATATAGTTATATAGTTATATAGTTATATAGTTATATAGTTATATAGTTATATAGTTATATAGTTATATAGTTATATAGTTATATAGTTATATAGTTATATAGTTAGTTATATAGTTATATAGTTATATAGTTATATAGTTACAACCCCCGGTATGCCAAAATATGGGAGGAAGTTCACTACTTCCATTCTCTGTCCATCAGCTCGTTATTTATCAGCACAAATACAACACAAATATATGTATGTATGTATGTATGTATGTATGTATGTATGTATGTGTATGTATGTATGTATGTATATGTATATGTATGTATGTGTGTATATATATATATATATATATATATATATATATATATATGTATGTGTGTATATATATATATATATATATATATATATATATATATATATATACACACACACACACACACACACACACACATACACACACACACACAAACACACAAAGCTTAGATTTTAGTTTTTCAACTCTTTCTATATACAGTATGTGTGTATAAAGTTAAATGTGTGTATGTATATTCACATACAGTATATACATCCATAGGTAAAGGTAAAAGTAAAGACAAGAAACAATGGCTAGAAACTAATCAAGGGGAGAAGCAACCTAGAACTAAGGAGAAATTTCCTGACAGTTAGAACAATCAATCAGTGGAACAACTTGCCACCAGAAGTTGTGAATGCCCCAACACTGGAGGTTTTTAAGAAGTGATTGAACAACCATTTGTCTGAAATGATACAGAGTCTCCTGCCTGAGCAGGGGGTTGGACTAGAAGACCTCCAAGGTCCCTCCCAATTCTGTTGTTCTGTCTTCAGGTTGATTTTCTGAAGGAGCTTCCAGAAAATATCCCCTTTTTCTCATTATCTAAGACATGAAGTTAGTCTGTTTTTTGTTCTGCGTGCTTTTTTCTCATCTACAAAGTCGGAAATGTGCATCTCGATCATTGGCAGATGAAATTGCACACCCTTCTTTTGACAAGTGAGACTTGTGAACAGACACATAACATGCCCAGGGAGAGATGGTGTCACCTACGCCTTACGAAATGTGAACAAAAATAGAGCGTGAAAAGAACACAGTTGCCCTGACAAAGGATGCCCTTCAACAGCTACACCTAAATTTACCATCCACATGAACAATAATATGTATGTAGTCCTCGGCTAGGGACACCAGTTGCGTCCAAAATTTCTGCTGTTAACTGAGATAGTTGTTTAAGTGAACGTTGCCCCGGTGGCAAGGTGGTTAGAGCGCAGTACTGCAGGCTACTTCTGCTGACTGCCGGGCAGCCTGCAATTTGGCAGTTCGAGTCTCACCAGGTTCAAGGTTGGCTCAGCCTTCCATCCTTCCGAGGTGGGTAAAATGAGGACAAATTCCTTGTGTGAATTCTATTGTATTCTATTCGTTCCTATTCCTCCTATTCTATTTCTATTTCTACTCTACTCTTACTCTCACTTCTGGAAATTTCTTGGTTGTTTCTCTCCATGATTAGTTTCCATCCATTGCTTCTTACCTTGCCCATGGGTCCTTTGGAGAATGGGTTGATCCCCTCTTCTTTGGGGCAGCCTCTAGATATTGAAATCGTGTCACCCCTAGTCCTTCTTTTCATTCAACTGGACGTACCCAGTTCCTGCAACCATTCTTCTGCATGTTTCAGCCTCCTGCCGCCTAATCATCTTTGTTGCTCATCTCTGCACTCTTTCTAGAATAGTTGCAAGGCCAAGATTGTATAATCCAGAGGTCTTCAAACTTGGGAACTTTAAGACTTGTGGGCTTTAACTCCCAGAATTCTCCAGCCAGCTATGCTGGCTGGAGAATTCTGGGAGTTGAAGTCCACAAGTCTTAAAGTTCCCAAGTTTGAAGACCTCTGGTATAATGTATCCCATCTAAATTATCATGATTGGGAAAAAAGGACGGTTATGCTAGTTTTGAAAAACTCCGATGGACGCCAGTCAACAGACCCAACCAGGCTACATTTTCCCCAGTTGACAAAATAAATGCCGAAGGTTGCATAAATAGTGTGACCTAACATAAGATTGGCTCCATTTGCTGTGCTTAAGCCTTCTCTGTTCCACTTTTTTCCCCATGAGCCCAATATTGCAAAATAAACTTTAATAAGCACCGAATGCTGAGATTATAGATCCGGCTGCGTTCCTTAGGTGCTAATTCCATGAAGTATGGAATTTATTTCAACACAGCTGTAATATTCTGATTTCAGTTATCTCCAAGGACCAAGTCCAAAGATTTCAACCTTGGTCTCCTCCTCACCGACAGCTGGATCAAGTCCAAGCACCTGGGACAAAGGCTACACAGGTGGGTCCTTGGCTTACAAGCATCCATTTACAACTGCAGTGATTCACTTAACAACCGAGGCAGAGAAGGTCGCAAAATGGGATGGCGACTCAGTTCACTGCCGTCTCGCTTAACAACACAAAATTTGGGTTCGATCCTGTTCGTCATTCAAGGATTACCTGTCGCATGAGACCGGTTATGAAAGGCTCCCCCCCCCCCCGCTGCTCTTCTTAAATCATTATTTTATTCTTGCCAATAAGCCATTTAAAAAAAAAAAAGCTTATATGGGCAAAAAGGACATTTTACAAGGCCAGCTCAACCCCCCCTCCCACAAAAAACAAAAACAATTGACCTGTTGACAAAAAAAGGAAACTCTGAATGAAAAGCTCAAAAGTCCAATGCACAATGCGTCTGCTCATGTAAATAATGCTTCATTTACTAGAGGAACAATGGTTTATTCAAAGGGAATTAATAAACTGGTCTGATTTAAACTGAAGTGTAGCATTTTTTCCTGGATAAACATTAGCTTGGAGGGTGGGCCAGGAGGTTTAGGATGGAGAGTTTGCTTAAAAGGACTTTTAAAAATGCATATTATAATTATTATACTTTATTCATTAAACATGGAACTCAGCCAACTGAACATTCAAAAATGCATTACAAATACCAGTGACTGGTGCTAATGGTTGATACAAGTTGCTGCCACATCCTAGGTATCAACCAGGTACCTTTTTAAAATATAAGATGTTCCGAATAACACAGTTTTTTGCAATTCCACTGGTGTTATTGCAGGAAGCTGCAATTTGTGGATGTATCTTATAAAATTCTTGGACATGGTGCCAAGTGCCCCGATGACAATGGGTATCATTGTTACATGCTTCATCCATAGCCGTGTAGTTTCGATGGCCAGGTCGCGATACTTCATTATTTTTTCGAGTTCTTTTTTTTTGAAAAAGAATTATTATTATTGCAAGAACAGAATTGTATCACAGCGGCCAGTTGTTTCGCCGGATTTGGCACTGATTACTAGTCGGGCCCCACCCAGGGGCCTAGGACGTCGTAATATATTTTCGTAATATGCGTGCGGATCCAAGCAGTGCGGCTTTTTGCATTTGACTGATGGTGATTTTGTCAATTTTTAACTGTTTTAAATGTAATTCCAGTGCTTTGGGAAAAGCACCCAGTGTGCCGATTACTACTGGAATTACCACTGCTAGTTTGTGCCATAGTTGTTGAATTTCGATTTTTAAGTCCTGGTATTTTGCGATTTTTTCATGTTCCTTCTCGGCGACCCTGCTATCACCTGGTATTGCGATGTCTATGATTGTGACCTTTTTTTTCTTAACCAGTGTGATGTCTTGTGTATTATGCGCCAGTATTTTGTCTGTTTGTATACGGAAATCCCACAAGATCTTGACCATCTGATTTTCGGTGACTTTTTCAGGCTGATGTTCCCACCAGTTTGTTGCTGTTTTAATATTATAATTTTTGCACAAACTCCAATGGATCATTTGTGCTACTGAATTGTGCCGCAATTTATAATCAGTCTGTGCGATTTTTTTTTACAGCAGCTGAGTATATGATCAACAGTCTCATCAGCTTCTTTGCAAAGTCTGCATTTGGCATCATCAGGATTTTTCGATTTTGGCCTTAATGGCATTTGTGCAGATAGCTTGTTCTTGCGCAGCCAGGATTAGTGACTCTGTTTCTTTCTTTAATGTACCTGTTGTTAACCATAACCAAGTTTGCTCACTGTCCACTTTATCTTTTATTTTTTCCAGAAATTGGCAGTGCTTTATTCTGCCAACTCTCCATTCTTGATTTTATCACATCTTTTCTGTATTCTTGTTTCGTCTGTTGGGCCTTCAGTAGATTTTTGTTCTTTACTTTGATTAATGGATGTTCTTGACTTTCTTTTAAATAATCAGCCAGTGCATGTTTTTCTTATTATATAATTAATTAATTAATAATAATAATAATAATAATAATAATAATGGGATTTCCGTATACAAACAGACAAAATACTGGCGCATAATACACCAGACATCACACTGGTTGAGAAAAAACCCGTATCAACCATCAGTGCCAGTCAATGGTATTTGTGATATATTTTTAAATCTTCAGTTGACTGAGCTTCATGTTTCATGAATAAAAGTTTTTAATAATAATATATATATATATATTTTAAAAATCACCAGGAACTGAAGCTGCAGGAAGAGGCTGTTTGTCTGCAGATGAGGCGAGACAATTTCTCCACTGCTGAGTCATTCTCCTGGCCTACATCACAGCTCTCTCTTCGCTGGTAAACATACTGAAAGTTTTGGAAGCCTGGCTGAAAGTTAAGCCAAGGCCTTAAGGAAAAGCACATTTCTCCACTCGGCCCAAAGGCGGCCGAGGGGATGATGTCCTGCAGAGCAGATCTTCTTCCCCTGATGGAAACTGACTAGATCAGTGAGGGCGAAGCTTTTCCCCCTCAGGTGCCAAGAGCGAGCGCATGCACGTGCCCACACCCGTAATTAAATGCCCCCCCCGCATGTTTTGCCCATCTGAGCATGTGCACACAACCCCACTGCTGTCCCCACGCGCATGCGCGCGTGGCTTTCTTGGAGCCTGGGGAGGCAAAAATGGACTCCTCCTCCTCACCACGCCCTCCGGCGGTAGAAAACTGCTCGTTCCCAACTTCCGGTGGGCCCAGTAGGTCCATTTTTCACTCTCCTCAGACTTTCCTGAAGCCTGGGGAGGGTGAAAAACAGCCCAACGGAAGTTCGTTTCCGAACTTCCGGTTGTCCCTGTCAGCCTCTGCATTGCTATCGCTTCGGCTGCCATGAAACGGGGAGGGAGGGTATGGTATTTGGGAGGGGTTACTCATTGTGCTGGAGGAAGGTTCTGGAGTTCACCGACTGATCGGACTACGCATGCGTGGGTGTTTCCCGCCAGGACTAACGGCACCGACATTCCATCTTCGTGATGCCTTTTGAAGTTATCTCACACCTGACACTTGCAAGAATTATGATTGGACTGGGACTGTGATGCCAAGGGGTGGGGAATGGGCTATTCTATATATCAATCGCTTTCGCGCCTAAATATTCAGACTTCGCTACGCTTTGCCTTTAATCATTCTTAATTAGTAAAAGTACACTTGATTTCCAAACATGGTGTCTCGTGGTCTTTCTTTCCTAATTAATTAATGGAGAGGAGCTGACAGTCCCGCTGCGGAGGATGAAAATGGCCTCCCCACGCCCTCCGGAAGGCTGGAAAACAGCTGTGCACACTGGAGCTGACATAGGGCCGTGCCTACCTGTAGCAGGCGTGCAATAGGTTCGCCATCACGGGACTAGATCTAGCCCTGACGACCAACCGCTCCTCTTTGCAAAAGCTTCCGTCCTAACGGCACTTTCGATGGGTGTTTTCTTCCCACGCACAGAGATTTTTTAAAAAATTTTTCCCAGCCTCAGAACAAAAGATGGGGGAAATCCAGTGTTTTTTGTCCCGGCCCCCTCGGAAAGACGGGCCTATCAGGGCAACCTGGTTTTACCCCAAAATGGGTACGGCTTCCCCTTCTGCTTTTCAGTCCCAATTCAGGAGTCTTCGCGGGCAGTCGCTTTCGCGACAAACTTTTTTTTGTGCTAAAATATAAACGTAACACAACGATGGGGGAAATCAGGTGCCAGCCATGTACAGGTAGTCCTCAACTTGCAACAGTTCACATAGTGACCGTTCAAAGTTACGACGCTCCTGGGGAAAAAAGCGACTTACGACCAGCTTTCACCCTTACGATCGCTGCAGCATTCCCCATGATCAAAATGGAGACGTTGACAAGTGACTCATATTTATGATGGTGGCAATGTCCTGGGGTCACTGGGATCCCCTTTTGCGACCTTCGGACAAGCAAAGTCAAGGGGGAAGCCCGACTCACTTAACAATTTCAGGTGACTAGCTTAACCACCGCAGTGATTCACTTAACAACAGTGGCAAGAAAAGCCGTAAAATGGGGGCAAAATTCACTTAACCAATGTTTCACTTAACAACCAACCAAAATTTGGAGCTCAGTTATTGTCGTAAGTTGAGGACTAGGAGTATGGAGGCTGGTCATAAGTAGGGAAGGACAAAAGAGTTTTGCATTTAAATCTAGAAACTGAGGCTGTGTCAGTCAACTTTTCTTGATTCTCGGCAAGGGGAAAGAAGCATACAAAGAGAAGTGGCTCAACCTTATTTTACACAGTATCTCCTTCTATTCTTTCATTCCTTCCTTCCCTTCTTCCATCCCTCTCCTCCCTCCCATTCTTTCTTTCTCTTTCTCTCTTTCCTTCCTTCCTTCCTTCTTTTTCTTTTCCTTCCTTCCTTTTCTCTTATTCTCCTTCCTTCCTTTTCCTCCTCCCTCCTTCCCACACTTCTTTGTTTCTTTCTTTTTCATTCTCTTTCCCTCCTTCCCTCTACATTTCCTTTTTCCTTCCTTCATTCCTTTTCTTTTTCTCCTCCCTCCTTTCCTTTTCTTTTCCTCCTCCCTCCCTCTCTTTTTCATTCTTTTTCTCCTTCCTTCCTTCTTCCTTTCCTTTTTCCTTCCTTCCTTCCATCTTTTTCTCCTTCCTTCCTTCCTTCCTTTTCTTTTCTTTTCTTTTCTTCCTCCCTCGCCAAATGCTGTTTTCTTATATGGCAACACTGCAATTGTCAGTTTGTGATGGTAGTAAGGGCGGGGGGGGGGAGGAGGGGGTGAGAATGACTTCAAGAAAATCAACAAGGTCATTTATTTTCAGGAATTAATTACAAAGCTGGCTTGCTGGAATAAGGCACTCAAGTGACTAAGCCTCCCTTCGTCTGGAAAGGGGCGAGGCAGAGCCGTCAGCTAAAATCCAAGACCAAACCAAATAAAATACTTTTTAAAACAAAAGCCCCCCCCCCTTTTCAACTCTCTTTGCCCTTCCCATATTTCTCACCGCCAAGTGATTTGTGTGCAAATTGTGCTTGTACTTGTATCAGAAGGCTGAAAAGAGGCTGGGCTAGAGGTGGTATTGAGCCGGTTCTGACCAGTTCGGACGAACCGATAGCAGAAATTTCAAGCAGTTTGCAGAACTGGCAAATGTCCCATTTTGGCTCCCAGGTAAGTTCACGGAGGCTTGCTAGGCCAAAAATCAGGGGCAAGGGGGGAACCTTGGAGGTCATCTAGCCCAACTCCCTGCTCCAGCAAGAGACCTGATATCATCTTGGTTATTTTGGTACCTCTAACATAGAGGAGAAATTCCCAGAAATCCCAGGCATTGCCAGCCTCTCCCCCCCCCCCAGTAAAAAAACAACCTAGCGGAAAAACTTCATGCAGTATTAAAAAAAAGAATAGAAAAGGGGCTGCTGTGTATTGTTTAATGGATTGCTAAATTGGCAAAATGGACGGCTAAATTGGCCACGCCCACCCAGCACAGGTGGGTTGCTCCCGGTTGGGCCTGGATCGGGGCGAACCGGTAGTAGCAGCGGCAGGAGGTTCTGCCCACCCGCCCAGATGCTTCTGCGCAAGCACGCACCCGTCGGTAGTCAAAAAAATTGGCAACCACCACTGCCATGGCCACACCCACTAAGCCACACTCAAAGAACCAGTAGTAAAAAATTGAATCCCACCACTGCCACCCAGCCACATGATAACCTGGTCAACGCCCACAGAACCGGCAGTAAAAAAACTGAATCCCACCACTGCCACCCAGTCACATGATAACCTGGCCACGCCCAGAGAACCGGCAGTAAAAAAACTGAATCCCACCACTGCCGTCCAGTCACATGATAACCTGGCCACGCCCAAAGAACCGGCAGTAAAAAAACTGAATCCCACCACTGCCGTCCAGTCACATGATAACCTGGCCACGCCCAAAGAACCGGCAGTAAAAAAACTGAATCCCACCACTGCCGCCCAGTCACATGATAACCTGGCCACGCCCACAGAACCGGCAGTAAAAAAACTGAATCCCACCACTGCCACCCAGTCACATGATAACCTGGCCACGCCCACAGAACCGGCAGTAAAAAAACTGAATCCCACCACTGCCACCCAGTCACATGATAACCTGGCCACGCCCAAAGAACCGGCAGTAAAAAAACTGAATCCCACCACTGCCGTCCAGTCACATGATAACCTGGCCACGCCCACAGAACCGGCAGTAAAAAAACTGAATCCCACCACTGCCACCCAGTCACATGATAACCTGGCCACGCCCACAGAACTGGTAGTTAAATAAACGTGCATCCCACCACTGGGCCTGGGCGCCTTTGCGAGGTCTACCCCAGAAGAAAAACCGAGAAGCCGGGGAAAAAAAGGAAGGCAAAATTACAAGGGACAAGGGCAAGGTCTCGGCTACGGAGACTTCAAAAGTGCCTTTGCCTTTGAAATAACCTGTTACCTCTTTGGCTGTGTAAGCTGCTAGGAAAAAAACAGAAGGGGACACTGGGTTGGTAAGCCTCCAGGTAAGGCTATTACTGCCTGCTAATTAAAAAGCAAGCCAGCGAGGAGAGAATGTGACTCTGGATTTAAACTGCAACTCAAACCAGGAAATGTAACCGGAGGCAGGAGCAGCCATACCCAGCCTGCCTTTCAAAACCGCTTGGCTGCTGAAGCCTCTTCTCGAAGCAAAAGACCCCGAGAGCAGGAGGGGGTGGGGGTGGGTTTTGAAATGATAGCGAGCAGAACCTTAGGGACTAGAAGCTGAAGGTTAGCAGCCCCGTGTTGCAAAAATCTGGATCGGCACTCGCGATCGGCTAAGAGTTGGGGATTTCGAGGATATCTCGGCTGGGTCAGGCGGCCCTGAGAAACAGGGAAATGGAAGATTTTTGGGGAAGAGTTTCTCAACTGTGGCAGCTTGAAGATGGGTGGACTTCAACTCCCAGAATTCCCCAGTCAGAATGCTTTAAGACATGGAGACTTTATATTCTAAAATTACCCAGCCAGCATTCTTTAAGATGGGTGGACTTCAACTCCCAGAATTCCCCAGTCAGAATGCTTTAAGACATGGAGACTTTATATTCCAAAATTATCCAGCCAGCATGCTTTAAGATGGGTGGACTTCAACTCCCAGAATTCCCCAGTCAGAATGCTTTAATATGTCTGGACTTCAGCTCCCAGAATTCCCCAGTCAGAATGCTTTAAGACGTCTGGGCTTCAGCTCCCAGAATTCCCCCGCCAGCCTGCTTTAAGACATGGAGACTTTATATTCCAAAATTACCCAGCCAGCATACTCTAAGATGCGTGGACTTCAACTCCCAGAACTCCCCAGTCAGAATGCTTTAAGACGTCTGGGCTTCAGCTCCCAGAATTCCCCAGTCAGAATGCTTTAAGAAGGGTGGACTTCAACTCCCAGAATTCCCCCGCCAGCCTGCTTTAAGACATGGAGACTTTATATTCCAAAATTACCCAGCCAGCATACTCTAAGATGGGTGGACTTCAACTCCCAGAATTCCCCAGCCAGAATGGTTTAAGATACCTGGACTTCAACTCCCAGAATTCCAAGCCAGCATTCTTTAAGACATGTGGACTTTACATTCCAAAATTCCCCAGCCTAAGATGGATGGATTTCAACTCCCAGAATTCCCCAGCCAGACTTCTGAGAGTTGCAATCCACACATCTTAAAGAGGCCAACTTTGAGAAACTCTGCTTTAAGGAACTTTCATCACCAATGAGCTTAAACGGCCTCAGGGAAGAGGAACTAAGATTTGTGTGCTATTTATTTATTGCCCTGCGTCCTGCCACAATCCCACAAGACTCACGGAGAGGTTACAGGCATGCAAACTTTAAAACAAGCTCTGGTCTCAAACGTAAAATACACAAAAAAAAGGGAGAATCTTAGAAAACCATCCAGGAAAACAGAAATGTCATGGAACAAATTAACCTGCTGGAATCTTGGCAGGACACCACCTTGTGTATCCTACCTTGTGCCAAGAAGACTGTCAATACTAAAATATTTATAAGCATTAGTGGGTTAAAAGGCAAAGCAGAGAATCAAGTAAGAACCAAGCTGGTCATTTGCATCCTTTTAGAGAATTACATTGAGGCCACCTGGAGGTTTATCTGTGTCCTCAGGGGGGTCACCTGAGTGGTGCAAATGGGTGTGGAGCCTCCTTGGAACTGTTCCACCCCCATTTGCACTACTCGTGACGCCAAGGACACAGATAGTGGCCTCAACAACCCTATAAAAGGATGCCAAGGACCAGCGGTCTGCAAAGAGTATCAATCCTTCCATTCCCCACCATCTAGTTCAGTGTTTCTCAACCTTGGCAACTTGAAGATGTCCGGACTTCAACTCCCAGAATTCCCCAGCCAGCCCCCACACCCACAAGTCCATCCCATGATCCAATCTCTCACTGCCACGCTGGCAGCTTCCACCCATCCAGTTCCTGTCAGGTGCAGAGGCAAAGGATGACCTTGGCTTTCTAGAAAGAATGTTGTTATGGCTGCATAGCATCTAACTCAGTGTTTCTCAACCTTGGCAACTTGAAGATGTCCAGACTTCAACTCCCAGAATTCCCCAGCCAGCGAATGCTGGCTGGGGAATTCTGGGAGTTGAAGTCCGGACATCTTCAAGTTGCCAAGGTTGAGAAACACTGATCTAGTTAGAGCTGAAGAAGCCTCTTGGATGAGAAGCAAAAGAAAAAGAAGGGTTAGAGATATTTCAAAAGATGAGGCACCTGTCAAAGCTATAAGTCGGCCAAAAGAGAGCCAGATTATCAGAGGAACCAGAACGTTGTAGGTTATCTTGCAGGGAAGAATCCAAACTCCAGCACAATCTTCATCTGGAGATCAACCTTCAGCACCGAAGATCAGGATTGACTTCCAAATTGGACCCCATCCAATAAAGTGTTGTTCAGTGGCGAAAAATATCAGGTTCCGCAACCAGGCAGGAAAAACCAGACGCCCAGGTACGAAGTAGTGGGCGGGAGGCGAAAGCTTGCGTTTGCAAAACTTACAAAGAAGGATATTCAGGCAGGCCTCGATTTACGACCACAACTGAGCCCAAACTTTTGGTTGCTAAGCGAGACAGTTCGGTGAGCTTTGCCCCATTTCTACCACCTTCCTTGCCCCCCCCCCGTATTTAAGGGAATCCCTGCAGCTGTTAAGTTAGTTAACACGGCCGCTAAGTGGATCTGGCTTCCCCCATTGACTTTACTCGCCAGGTGGCAGCAAAAGGGGAACACTGCAACCATCATAAATATGAGTCAGTTGCCAAGTGACTGGATTTGGAGCGTGGGAATGGTGCAAAAGCATGAAAATGGGTCACGTCACTTTTTACAGGGCCATTTGGAGGGGGCACTAAAACAACAGAATGACGGAGTTGGAAGGGACTTTGGAGGTCTTCTAGACCAACTCCCTACTCAAGCAGGAGACACGACACCATTCCAGACTAATGACCGTCCAGTGTCTTCTCAAAAGCCACCACCCACAATTTCTGAAGATAAGTAAGTAAGTAAGTAAGTAAGTAAGTAAGTATGTATGTATGTATGATGTATGTATGTATGTATGTATGTATGTATGTATTTAGTGTCACAACCCCTGGTATGCGCAAATATGGGAGGAGGCCTACTGCTTCCTTTCTCTGTCTATCGGCTCGTCACAAGATATGGGCATATTTGGGCATACCAGGGGTTGTGACACTAAATACATACCTATTTCCCTGGCTCAGCTGATAAAGGAGGAGAACCTTGTGGCTTAGTGGTTAACACAACTGCCTAAGATGTAATACAGCACAGGTTCTAATCCCAGTAAGGGTATGGCTAGCTGATGAGAGCTAAATAGCTTGAAATAGATGTATACTAGTGTCCCTTTATTTATTTATCAGCACAAATACAACATGTATGTATGTATGTATATATGTATGTATGCATGTATGTATGTATGTATGTTGGTGTTGCATTTTATAAACAGGTGCTTGACAGTAACGTTTAAAACCACTGGTTAAAAAAAACCACCTAGTTCACCTCATTTTTCTTTTTAAAGAGAGAAGCCATCAGGAATAATGGCTTCCGTCTTCTGGTGTGAATCCCTGTCAATGGGCATAATAGCAATAGCAATAGCAGTTAGACTTATATACCGCTTCATAGGGCTTTCAGCCCTCTCTAAGAGGTTTACAGAGTCAGCATATTGCCCCCAACAACAATCCGGGTCCTCATTTTACCCACCTCGGAAGGATGGGAGGCTGAGTCAACCTTGAGCCGGTGAGATTAGAACCGCTGAACTGCAGATAACAGTCAGCTGAAGTGGCCTGCAGTACTGCACCCTAACCACTGCGCCACCTCGGCATGCTGGTCCATGAACTTATATGGTCAGAAATGCGAAACAAACGAAGGAAGAGAAATGGTTTGCAAAGCTGCAGAGAGCAAAGGGATGACTATGAATTTACAGCAAGACACCAGCCCAAAAGACAGGGAGAAAAAAACCCCATTTGTCTCCATCACCTCATTTTTTATTTTTACCTACGATGACCTTCAGATTGCAAAGATGATTTAGGTTGGTGCCCGGCACCCGAACGTAGGATTTCAAAAGTAAATTATTTGGAGTAAAAAAAATGTGCAGTATGAAGGAATTGTAAGGGGCAAAAACAACACAAAAGGCAGGAGCAAAGAGAAGGTTATAGGAAAATGACCTGCAGGGAGATGGAGCAATGATCTTGCGCAGTTGGGCGTTGTAAACAAGGACCCATCGCTCTGCTCCAGGGTTTCACTCCGATGCCCGAGAGCAAATTGGACGCCCTTTTTCCGAGAGAAGCAGGTGTTGCTGAGCTCAGGTGCTTCCCCCAACTGGGGGAAGCAGAAGAGCCAAAACACAAATATTCAAAGGTGAACAGGGGACACGGGCACCATCCGAATAAAATGCGTCTTTGCTTGAATACCCCACCCCAGAGCATTAATTGACGGCCCCGGGGAGGGGGGGTGGAGAAGAAAGGAAGGAAGGAAGGAAAGAAGGGCAGAGAGGAAAGAAAGAGCGAAAAAAGAAGGAAGGAAGCAAGGAAGAAGAGGGATGGGCAGAGAGGAAGGGAAGAATGAACAAAAGAAAAATACAGAGAGTAAAGAAAGAATGGGAAAGAGAAAGAAGAGACAAAAACAAGAGGGAAAGAAAGAAAAAAAGAAGGGAGAGGGAAGAGAGAAGGAAGGAAGGAAGGAGAGAGAGAGAAAGAGAGAGACAGAAAGAGAGAGAGAGAAAAGAGAAAAAGAGAAAGAAAGAAAAGAGAAAAGAAAAGAAAAGAAACTCTAAGCCTCAATTTTGGGGTGAAATTCTTTGCCTGTAAATTTTATGGGCAGGTAATGAAATATCTCCCACACCCCCCGTGAGGTTTTTGTTCTCTTTCTGCACTTGGCGGGCCTTTTCCTTTCCACTTGAATGGAGGGAAACGACCAGAAGCAAAACGCTGCCAGCAATTTGGGGATGACTAAAGTTTAGCCCTGTCGGGTCGTAAAATTTCTCTTCTCACGCAGGGGGGCCAAGAAAAACACCCAAAAGGCCATGACAGGCAGGCAACCCAAATCCACAATCACACTTGGAGCAAGATATTTCCCCGGCTGCCAAGTCTGTGGCCTCTTCTAGGTTAGGGGTCTCCAAACTCAGCAAATTCAAGACTTGTGGACTTCAACTCCCAGAATTCCCCTGCCAGCAATGCTTTTAAGATGAGCGGACTTCAACTCCCAGAATTTCTGCCAGCAATGCAACTCCCAGAAATCCCCTGCCAGCAATGCTTTAATAGCAATAGTAGTTAGACTTATATACCGCTTCATAGGGCTTTCAGCCCTCTCTAAGCGGTTTACAAAGTCAGCATATCGCCCCCACAGTCTGGGTCCTCATTTCACCCACCTCGGAAGGATGGAAGGCTGAGTCAACCTTGAGCCGGTGAGATTTGAACCGCCGAACTGCAGATAGCAGTCAGCTGAAGTGGCTGCAGTACTGCACTCTAACCACTGCGCCACCTTGGCTCTTAAGATGGGTGGACTACAACTCCCAGAAATCCCCTGCCAGCAATGCTTTAAGATGGGTGGACTTCAACTCCCAGAATTTCCACCAGCAATGCTTTAAGATGAGTGGACTTCAATTCCCAGAATTCCCCTGCCAGCAGTGCCTTAAGATGGGTGGACTTCAACTCCCAGGAGTCTGGTTGTCGATTTCTGGAAGTCCGGGCCCCTTAAAGCATGGCTGGCTCAGGGATTCTGGGAGTTGAAGTCCACAGATCATAAAGCCGCCACCATTGCCCAGGGCTGCTCTAAGAACTCTCGAATCCGAGCACCCAATCTGGATTTTCCTGCATTCGCAGCCGTTCTTTAGGTGGGTTGGCCGGCTGCACCCCGAGGTGCTGAAGACCGAGACTCGTCTTTTGTCCACCCTCACACAGATTACTGTAATTGCCTTCTGCGGGGCCGCTCTTGAAGATGACTTGGCATGACAGCTTCTGAGAACGACGCCCGTTTTGCCAGACAGATGACCTTGGAGAAACTCGACGTGTTTGTCAACGGGCACGCAAGAGAAAGAAATGTAAACAGACTCCGCTTCAATTCCCTTTAGTATAACGGGGAGGGGAAGGAAGAGAAGAGGCGTCTGGCTTTCTGGATTCTGTTACAGGTAATCCTCGACTTATAACCATGGATTTAGAGACTGTTCAAAGTTACTGTCAAGACGGACGCACACCTACATTTTGCCAATAACAGGGAGTGGGGTAGATGGAATGCAAGGGTGGCAGAATAGCAATAGCACTTATATACCGCTTTACGCCTACTGCCAATCACCTCCATTCAACCAATTAGATCTCACCGATTAGGCCTCCTCCGAGTTCCATCCGCCAGTCAATGTCGACTGGCAACCACGCAGAGGAGAGCCTTCTCGGTGGCAGCTCCGACCCTATGGAACGATCTCCCCGTGGAGATTCGTACCCTCACCACCCTCCAGACCTTCAGCACAGCCCTTAAAAACTGGCTTTCCTGTCAGGCCTGGGGCTAAAGATTGCAACCCGCCCGAATGGTATGAATGTTGTGTTTTAATGATGTATTGTTCTATATGTTAAAAGTTTGTCTCCCCCCCCCTTTTTAAGTTGTAAGCCGCCCTGAGTCCCCCCAGGGAAAAGGGCGGCATATAAATAAACTTAAATACAAATACAAATACGGGCCTTTCTGAAGTGGTTTATAGAATCAGCCTCTTGCCCCCAACAATCTGGGTCTTCCTTTCACTAGCCTCAGAAGGATGGAAAGCTGAGTCATCCTTGAACCTGGTGAGATCTGAACTGCCAAATTGCAGGCAGCCAGCAGTCAGCAGAAGGAGCCTGCAGTACTGCATTCTAACCGCTGTGGTTCTGGTATTTAAGCATCCATCGGCTGCCAAGGGACAACCGCTGGCATCTCAAGGACACACTGATCAAGCTGTCCCGGCATGGCTGGCTGTTTCCCATAACAAAATGAACAGGAGTGATTGGTGGACGTTACAGACCGTGGATGGCCAGTAAAGAAAAGGGAGGATGAACTATGCTTGCATTTGTGTGCGTAACCCAGAGCTGGTTTTGCTTCTTCTGAGCCAAAGTTTTATACTCTTGGTCAAATAATGTCCCAAGAGTTCCTTTTTCTGGATTCGCCAACAGTTGACATTTACAACACGGCAAAAAGAGACTGACCACCATTTTTCAGACTGACGACCGTGGCGGCCTCCCCGTGGTCACGTGATCAAAATTGGGGCACGTGGCAACTGACTCATATTTATGACGGTTGCGGTGTCCCGGAGTCCCCTTTTGCAACCTTCGGACAAGCAAAGACAACGGGGGAGCCATATTCACTTACCAACCAGTTTCCTGATGTAACAAATGGAGTGATTCACTTAACAACTGCGGCAAGACGGGGTCGTAAAATGGGGCAAAACTCACTTTAACAACGGTGTTACTTAGCAGTGCAAGATTTGGGCTCCGGTGTGGTCATAAGTCAAGGACTATCTGAAGTTCTCCCACTTATGACCGTAGTGGAGCCTGCCCATTATGGCCATAAGTCATGAAGGCTTTAAAAGTGGCTCGTGTCACTGACCTGATTTCATGACCGTTTTGTGCAGCAATCATTGAGCAAATAAGCATGGTCATTAAGTGACTCCATGATTATTAAACAAATGCAGTGTTCACTATGGGACATTTTTGCCAAACTGGAAGTAAGTGGCAGGATTTGGCAAAAACATCAGAAATGGCTATCAGATTTTGGGGTGTTGTTGAACACCTTAAGGAGAGATCTTTTTTTTATTATTATTTTAATTTTATCAATTTCATATATACATTCACAATTATATGATCTCATAACTGTTATTAATAATATGTATTTATAACAATTTTTCCCTACAGTTGACAATATACTTGAAGATTGCTTTCTTAACATCCCATAGATCCATCTTATCTTACAACGGTCCTACTTCTTCTTCCCTCCCTCCCTCCCTCTTTCCTTCCCTCGTTTCTTCTCTCCTACTCCCCTTCCTTCCCTCCCTCCTTCCCCTTCCCTCCTTTCTTCTCTCCTTCTCTCCTTCCTTTCCCCCTTCCTTCCCCCTTCCTTCTCTCCTACATTCCCTCCTTCCTTCCCTCCTTCTCTCCTTCCTTCCCTCCTTCCTTCCCTCCTTTCTTCTCTTAAGGAGGGATCATGTGACTGGGGGGGGGCTGTTGGAATTTCAAAACCAGGTCATAAATACATTTGGGGGGGCACCATAACTCTGAACAGTCACTACATAACTGGCCTTGAGTGAAGGACTATATGATTACACATATAGCAACATACAATTTTGTTTTGTATTAGGTAGAATATGGTGATTGATATAAAAACAATATATTGAAATATTGAATATTCAAATAAGTTGAATAAGCAATAATGGAAGATCTTAAGGTAAGATAAATGTTGGGATGAATATTAGTTATATGTTTGTTAAATGTAACCAATAGGATTGAAAATATTTTATTCACATCAAAAGGTATTAAGGTATTAAGATAGGGTGATCGGTGCAAAAAGAGCATATGAGAAATATTGAATAATTAAATAATGAAAGATTAAAATTTAATATAAAGATGTGTATTGCGACTAGTGTTATATAAGATAGTTAAATGGAACAAATATGAATAATATTTAATTTTTTTTTGTATGAAATGTATGATACTCAGGTACTGCACTGGTTCACACACTGAATATGTAAAAAGTAAAAAATAAAAAACTTCCTCCAAGGTCCCATCCAGCTCTGTTACTTAAGAGGAGATAAAACAATTTAAATACCCATAATCAAAACTTCAACCCAAAAAGATGCTTGTACAGATGGAAGTAATTAGAAAATATACTGTTTTCTTAACATCTGTTCTTCATTTTTTTTTAAAAAAAACCTGTATCAACTAGCTTTAATTAAAGGATTCCCCCCCCCCAAGGATTCTTTGCTGCTGTGTTAAGTTTTCAGCCAATTCTATTTCCCCCTTTTTTTAAAAATACCTTTGATCCCAAGAAACATGTACTTTAGTTTTCCAGCGGTTTGCTTTTGTGAATCTGACTTCTAACATAAAAAATAAAACGAAGTGAATTAGTTTCTCACGCTCTGCCATTTTGTATATTGTTCAACAATCAAGAGAGCTTGTTCTTTCCAACGCAAACCTTTTCTCCAATATTGAAAAGCTCCTTTGATTTAGCAACGTGGATGAGCATCAGCCTTTCAATGATTTTACGATCCTTGACTCTCTCATGAAGTTGATATTGTCTCGCTACTAATAAAGCTGCAACTTGTGACTGTTCTCTGACATGCAGCAGAATGAAGTTTTCTGTCTATAACCCAGTCTCTAAGACACACACACACACGCACGCACAAAAACACACACGCACGCACACACCTTGTTTTCCCATTCTTTTATAGGATATCAAGGCATTACAACTTTAAAATGTGGGCGATCCAAAGGGAAAAATCAATGACCAAACATTGAGTTTTCCAGCATTTTAAACACGGATTTTTCACCCTAAATCCGTGATGGCAAACCTGCGTCACAGGTGGCACGTGGAGCCCCCCCTCTCTGCGGGCACGTGAGCCGTTGCCACGTGGAGGGGCGGGCGCAGGGTCGTGCGTGCATGCACAGGGGGAACGCAGGGCATACGGCACCCCGTGCCCTGCTTTGGTTTTAGGAGGCTTCAGGGAGGTCTGCTGGCCCCCCAAAAAAGGGTGCAGGAGGGTTGCGCACATGCGCGGGAGGGCCCATGGAGGGGTATTGCACGCATACCCAGGGGCCTATTGCATTGTGTGTGTGTGTGGGCACAATTTCGGCGCGCGGGGACAAAAAATGTTAGCCATCCCTGCCCTTAGATATTAATTTCTCAAGATCAGGAAGAAATGGCCTAGCTTTAATAGCGGCGGACACATGGAGCATGTTCAGGGCTCTAGGTCATCGGAAGTTCTTTTGATATTTAAATTTAATAGCATCAAAACAATGGCCCACAATTGGCGTACTTACATTTCCATGCTTGTTGATTTGCCTCACACCAAGGTTTTTTTAAAAAAAATAATTATGAAGAACGTAAGGACCAGTGGTGGGTTTCTAATTTTTTTTCCTACCAATTCGCTCGTATGCGCGCGCATGCTTCTGCACATGCAGAAGCCTCCTGACGCCGCCACTATTGGTTCACCCGTTCCGGGAGCAACCCGCCTTTGGTAAGAAACCAAGTTATAGAGACTCCAGAAGAGTTCAAAATCTGCTACTTCCCATTTTCCAACAGGTGCTCAACTGATCTGGAACCCGTCTTTAATTTGAAAATGATTTTAACAAATTATAAAGACTTTCCCAGTCATTTAGATATTAGTAGCGTTAGCCCCAAATTTAGCAGAGGGATAATCTGAATGATATGGCCAAATCAGAGGTGGGTTCCTACCAGTTCGCACCAGTTCGGTAGAACCGGTTCGTCAAATCTACCGAACTGGTTAGAAGAGGTTCCACCAGAAAGCAGGCCACACCTACAGAAGAGGTTCCAAACATTTTTGAAACCCACCACTGACAGACACACACACACACACACACACAGACTCACACAGAGAGAGAAAAAGAAAGGAAGAAAGAAATGAAAAAGAAAAAATAGAAAGAAAAAGTGAGAGAGAGAAGAAAGAAAAAAAGGAAAAAGGGACAGAGAGACAAAATGAAGGCGAGAGGGAGAGAGAGAGAGAGAGAGAGAGAGAGAGAGAGAGAGGGAGAGGGAGAGAGAAAACACATGGCTGGCAAGCCACTCCCACCAGGTCACATGGCCGGCAAGCCACCCCCACAAAGGAGGCCACACCCACAGAGTAGGTTCGAATTTTTTTTGAAACCCACCACTGGGCCAAATGCACAGATATACAATAGGTCAGTGATGACTAACCTTTTCCGGACCGAATGCCCAAAGTGTGCATGTGCCAGAATTCCCCCAAATGCAATGCGCATGCGCCCTGCCCCTGTGCGTGCCTGTGTACTCCCCCCCGCATGCGCCTTTCCCATCGAGCTTGCACGGCAGAGCCATAGGCTCGCCAACACGGCCCTAGCCATTCCCAACACTTTGCAAATTAAGTCTTCTTAATCCGGAGAGAAGTTTGCCCAGATGCAGTAGGCCACGCAGTCTTATTTCCTCTTGGCGCAAGGCTATGGAAATGTCCTCTTTAGCTGTTCTCTTGAGGCCAACGTAGCCTAATGGCTATGCAGACACGCAAATCTATTTTTTTTCCCCTTTAAAAGCCCACAAGGTGGCACTGAATGAGTCACTGGTAAGTCTATCTGCAAGGATTATCACTAAACTCCCTGGATAAATGGGAAGGAGATATAGATATATACATAATCTAGCTACTGTATTTTTCAGACTATAAGACCCACTGCTGTATAAGATGCACCATTTGATTTTGAAGAGGTAAATTAAAAAAAAAAAGTTTTTGCACTCTGCAAGCCTCCCAAAAACCGTCTGGACGCCTCATTTTATTTTCCACGTCCATTTTTGCAAAGGGGGCAGGGTTTCGGTAGGCCAAAAATCCTGCGTTCAGTGTATAAGACGCACCCAGATTTTCACACTCTTTTTTGGGCAGAAAAGGTCTGTCTTATACTCCAAAAAATATAGTCTCTCTCTCTCTCTCTCTCTCTCTCTTCTCTGCCTGTCTGCCTATCTACTGTATCTATCTATCTATCTATCTATCTATCTATCTATCTATCTATCTATCTATCTATCTATCTATCTATCACCTTATCTATCTTATCTATCTTATCTATCTAATCTCTGTCTGTCTAGCTGTCTATCCATCCATCATCCACCCACCCACCCACCACCCACCCACCTACCCATCTCATCTCTGTTATGCGAACCTCTCGCAGGGAGAACAAAAGTCAGAACTTCAAATCTAGGTCATCAGTACTTGGGGGAGGGGGTGTTGTCTATCGTAATTTAAATGCTGGCTAAACTACCGGTAGCCCTGGACTTACGACCTCAGTCGAGAGCAACACTTCCACTGCCAAGCAAGACAGTTGTTGAGTGAGCTTTGCCCCATTTTATGACCTTCTCTGGGCCCAGTCGTTAAGCGAATCCCTGCAGTTGTTAAAAGCCAGCAGCATGGGGTTCCGTGAAGCTGGCTTCCCCGCTGACCTGGCTTGTCAGAAGGTCACAAAAGAGGGGATCACGTGACAGCCTTCCCCTGTCCTTGATGGGGAGGCTGCAACCGTCGTAAATATGAGCCGGTTGCCAAAGCGTCTGAATTTTGGTCACGTGACCACGGGGACGCTGCAAGGGGTTGTAAAGGGTGAAAAACGGGTCACAGCAAGTCGCTGTTTTTCAGGGCCGTGGTAACTTTGCTCACTAAATAAATGCTTGCCAGAACGACCCATAACCATTAAGCAAAGAATCCCAAAACTATAAAGGTTAAAAGTTCCCCTCGCACACATGTGCTAGTCGTTCCTGACTCTAGGGGGCGGTGCTCATCTCCATTTCAAAGCCAAAGAGCCAGCGCTGTCCGAAGACGTCTCCCTGGTCACGTGGCTGGCGGGACTAAACACAAAAGGGGCACGGAACGCTGTTACCTTCCCGTCAAAGGTGGTTCCTATTTTTCTACTTGCATTTTTACGTGCTTTCGAACTGCTAGGTTGGCAGAAGCTGGGACAAGTAACAGGAGCTCACTCATGTTACACGGCACTAGGGATTCGAACCACCAACCTGCCGCCCTTTCTGATCGACAACTCAGCGTCTTAGCCACTGAGCCATCGCGTCCTCTCTCTATAGACCAGTGTTTCTCAACCTTGGCCACTTGAAGATGTCCGGACTTCAACTCCCAGAATTCCCCAGCCAGCATTCGCTGGCTGGGGAATTCTGGGAGTTGAAGTCCGGACATCTTCAAGTGGCCAAGGTTGAGAAACACTGCTATAGACAACTCAGCGTCTTAGCCACTGAGCCACCGCGTCCTCTCTCTATAGACAACCCGCAAAACACCCAGTCTTACATATGCATGGAATAACTGTGGTTCTAATAAAGCACTTTTTTCTCAGGTTTCCTCTGCATTACAAAGAGCTCACCTGTTCAGCCTTTGCAAACAAGCAAACAAACACCGGAACAGCAATCAAAACAATAGATTAAGGCTCATCTGGATTAAAAATGCACTTTGGGATAACTCCCCCCCCCCCTGTTGATTTTCAAGACAAGAGTGGGGCTAACGTTACCTTGATAAGTGCTTTGTATTTCCATCTCAGCAAGTGTCATCTTTTTGGCAGTCTCCCAAGCGGGAAAGGGAGAACGTAAGCGAAAGTGGGGAAGAGACTTTTCATCTCTGTTGCAAAGCACTCAATGGGCTCCCAAATCCCAAGCCCATTCTTTTTTTTAAAATAAGATTTTATTGGTAAAATGAAAATACAACATCCATAACTTGTAAAAAACAATACAACTACATTCCGAGATATTCCCATACTATCAAATCATTATAAACATCAAAGGTTAGGTATCTTATTCCTTCCCTCCCTCTTCTCTTCCCTCATTTCTTTCTTTTCCATACCCTTTTCTTCCCTCCCCCCTTACTTCCTTCTCCCCTGCCTTCCCTCCTTTCTTTTCTCCTTTCCTCCTTTCCTTCCCCCTCCTTCCCCTCCCTTGATCCCCCCTCCTTCTCACATACCTTCCCTCCTTCCCTTCCTCTTTCCCTCCTCCTTTCTTTTCTCTTAATCTCCCTCCTTTCCTCCCTCCTTCCTTCCTTCCTTCCAACTCTCCTTCTCTCTTTCTTTCCCTCCCTCTTTCCCTCTTTACTACCCTCTCCTCTTCCCTCCCTCCTTCCTCCCCCAGTTTCTTCTCTTTCTTCTCTCCTTCTTTCTTCCCACCTTCTTTCCCTTCTCTTCCTCCTCTTTATCCTTCCCCCCTTCTTCTGCCTTTCCTGTTCCTCTCCTTTCTCCTCTCCATCCTGACTTCCCTACTTAAAGGAAAATTCGTTCTGAAGTGGCCATTGCAAAAAAACCAAAACAAGCAGCATTTAAATTCGTTTTAAAGGCACGGCAGTCGTAGGTATATATATATATCCCAGCTTACTGGAAAGGCAACTCAATTTAAAAAAAAAAACAATCACAAACCACCCCCCCCTCAAAGCTCACCTTTCGAACTGCAGCCAATAAAACCCGGCTCACTCCGTCACGGGCAATTAAAAGAGAAGGTTACGTCCTGGAGCAGCAAAAAAACACCGAAAGCACTTAAACCTGTGCTGCTTTGCAGAGCTCAGGTTTCGACCTCTGCATATTTTGGAACTTCGTGTTTGTTCTTCAGTCGCAAAGCCAACGGCCGCCCGCCCACCTGCACCGGCGAGAAATCCCCGCCCGTTTCTTAGCTGGGGCGCCTCAGCCAGGCGATGGAATGTCACACATGCCATCGCCGTCACAGACGACCCCGTTCCGGCAAGCCATTTTAAGCAGCGGGTGCTTGCATAAGGCCTGGGTTGTTTACGATTCTCAGTTGTGGACGGTGCCAAGGTGGGCATCCTTAAATTGCACGGAATCTTTTTTTTTTTTTAAAAAAAACCAATTTCGGTGTTGCCCACGAAGGGTAGGTAAGGAGGAGCAGAGTTTTGAGTTTTGCAGAGTCTGTAGCTCAAGTCTGACCCCTTGCTCGTGGCAGGGGGTTGGATATTGGGGTGCCCGGACCCCCGGTCTGTGGCATGGCAGAAACCGGGCCACGCAAACAAGGCTAAGCCCCAACTGCGGGGTGCAAACAGCCTGAGAAGCCACGCCACCTCCGGTCCGTGGGAAAACTTTTCTCTGTGAAACGGGACCCCTAGTACTCAAAAGTTTGCAGGGGGGGGGCACCGGACTAAAAGATCTCCGAGGTCCAGTGGTGGGATTCAAATGTTGTTGTTGTATGTTGTTGTATGTTTATTTCATTTGTATGCCGCCCTTTTCCCTCAAAAGGGGGACTCAGGGCGGCTCACAACTCAAACAAGGGAAGGGGGATACAGACAATTTGACAATACATAATTTAAAAACATGCAGCAATCATACCATTCGAGACGGGGGCAACAGCTCTTTAACCCCAGGCCTGTCGGAACAGCCAGATTTTAAGGGCTTTGCGGAAGGCCTGGAGGGTGGTGAGGGTGCGAATCTCCACGGGGAGTTCGTTCCAGAGGGTTGGAGCAGCCACAGAGAAGGCCCTCCTCCGGGTAGTCGCCAGTCGACACTGGCCAGCGGATGGAATTCAGAGGAGGCCTAGTCTGTGGGATCTAATCGGTCTATTGGAGGTAATTGGCAGCAGGCGGTCTCTCAAGTACCCAGGTCCAATACCATGAAGGGCTTTATAAGTGACGACTAATTTAACCACTGGTCCTCTGCCCTAATGACCAGCTGGGTAGGTGTGGCTTGGTGGTCTTGTGACTGGGTGGGTGTGGCCAACTCAATGTCACTCATGTCGATGGGCACTTCACCTTAGTTGTTTCAAGGGAATAAGGGTTAACCGGAGAGGCAGTTTCTGTAAGCAGGGCAATAAAGATGAGGCTAGAATCAACACCAGAATGTCTCCTTCCTGCCTTCCTTACAGGATTAGCCCCGTAAAGTGGGGGGAAAAAACAAAAGGAGATTTCTTCCAACAACCGGTTCTCCCAACTGCTTAGAAAGTTACCAACCGGTTCTCCCGAATAGGTGTGAACCGGCTGAATCCCACCCACTGCCGAGGTCCCTTCCAACTCTGGTTATTCTGTACTTCTGCGCATCCTTGGGCTCTTTGTTCTGGTGCTGGAATCCTGGTCCATCTAGCGACCCAAATTGTGAGCGAGAAACGGGTGGGGATGCTAACAAGCAGGGGACAGAATTGTGGGGTGGGGTAGACGAAAGCAAAGTTTGTGCTTTTCCAAAGGACGGGTTCAAGGTCATCGGAGTCATGATAAGAGAGGGTTTGCCCCCACTCTCTAAAAAGCTTTGGAACCGTGGGGCAGGCAGGGGGGAACCACTTGGGTCTCCTGGTTAAGGCACCAGGCTAGAAAGTGGGAGGCATGAATTCTAGCCCCACCTTAAGTCATAAAAACCTGAATGGTGATTTGGGGCCAATCAACAGGAGACGGTGAGTTCTAGTCCTGCCTTAGTCATGAACGCCAGCTGGGTGACTTCGGGCGTATCGCCAGACCATGAGTTCTAGTTCCCGCCTTAGGCACAAAAACCAGCTAGGTGACTTATGTCCAATCACCAGGAGACGGCAAATTCTAGTCCTCTCCTTTGGGTATGAAAACTGGGTGAGTGACTTTGGGCCAATCACAAGGAGACGCTGAGTTCTAGTCCAGCCTTTGGCATGGAAGCTATCAGGGTGACTTTGGGACAGGGGAGCACGAGTTCTAGTCCCGCCTTAGCCATGAAAGCCAGCTGGGTGACTTTCGGCCAATCTCTCTCTTTGTGTGTCTCTGTCTCTCTCTCTCTTTCTTTCTGTCTCTTTCTCTCTGTATCTATTTCTCTTCCCCCTTTGTCTCTCTGCCTCTCTATCTGTCTCTCTATGTATCTCTCTCTCTCATTTCTTATCTCCCTCCCCCTTCTCTCTCTTTCTCGCTCTCATCTCTCTCTGTATCTATCTCTCCTTCTGTCTTTTTCTCTATCTATTTCTCTCCCCCCCGTCTCTCTCTCTCTCTCATCTCTCTCTCTCTCTCTCTGTATCTTTCTCTCTCATCTCTTATCTCTCTCCCTCCCTTCTTTGTCTCTCCCTCTTTCTCCCCAGCCCACCTCAGAGGGCTGTTGTGGGATAAACAGGAGGATGAGCCGAGGTGGCACAGTGGTTAAATGCAGCACTGCAGGCTACTTCAGCTGACTGCAGTTCTGCAGTTCGGCTGTTCAAATCTCACTGGCTCAGGGTTGACTCAGCCTTCCATCCTTCCGAGGTGGGTAAAATGAGGACCCGGATTATTGTTGGGGGCAATATGCTGACTCTGTAAACCGCTAAGAGAGGGCTGAAAGCCCTATGAAGCGGTATATAAGTCTAACTGCTATTGCTATTACTGCTATGATATGTCAGACACGTTCAGCTCCTTGAGCTACTTGTGGAAACAGTAAGGGTGGGATTATAAACCAGTAAATAAAATAAATATGGCCTCTGCTTTTATCGTAAGAACCAAACGACGAATATCCATGGTGAAACGAAAGGCAGATTTCAAAAACTCTGGTTCCTTTTTAATGCAGGCCGGGCCCTGTTTGCGAGCAACTTGTTTTTTGTTTTTTTTGACAGTCTCAAAACCACCCAAACGTACCACGGTTATGCTTTCCAAACTTGCAGGTCAGCAGTTCGTACTGCCGCCTGCATCTCAAAAAGGCGAGAGCGCGCCCACTTCCTTACTCCGGGAGAAGAGGGCACAAGATTTCACCCCGCTCGGAGGCCGGCCACAAATATGCAAACCGAAGCATTTTTTTCCCTTAATCACCGCAAGTGACTGTTTACATTACGCTCAGCATAACTTAAGTGGATTGATTGCCGGGGGTTTATCACGGGTATGCAATTATTCCTGAGCCATAAAAGAAATCCCGCCGTGGCTTCTTCCGAAGCAACTTGGTGGGCAACCAGGGCCCATATCAAGGACCTGCAACCTCAAATAATACGCCGCCTTGTTCCGCCAGGAGGGCTCGACATGAAACTTTTAATAGTATACATTTATTTTTATTTTTTAGTGGGCCGCTTCGGTTGGAAAGAGGAAGAATTGGGCCCGACTTCTCGGCCCTGTAAAACCCAGGAACCCAACGGGGGTACAGAAGCATTGAAATCGGTTCCCCTCCCAAAATTGCCTGTCGCCCGACAAGCTCGTTTCAAGAAAGATCCCTTCTGACCTTCACTGCAGCGACACCCCGCGTGGCAGGCTGATCGGCTGCCTGCAATTTAGCAGTTCGAATCTCACCAGGATCAAGGTCGGCTCGGCCTTCCATCGGTCGGTAAAATGAAGACCCAGATTGTTGGGGGCAAGAGGCTGACTCTGTAAACCGCTTAGAGAGGGCTGTAAGGCACTGTGAAGTGGTATATAAGTCTAAGGGCTACGGCTATCTTCCTTCCTTCCTTCCTTCCTTTCTTCTTCCCTCCCTGTCTCCCTCTCACATATGGCCATGCACAAGCGCACCATCGTGCCTGCCGTCCCTCTCCTACTGTCCCCATTTATTCGTACCCATTCCATTCATACTCATGTTTATTCTTATACCTATTAACTTGTAAACGATCAGACAAATCAAATAAATGAAATATTTCCTTCCTTCTTTCCTCCCTCCCCTATCATTCATTCATTCTCTCTCTCTCTCTTCCATCCCCTATCCTTCTTTTCCTTCCCCTATCCCTCCTTTTTCCTTCCTTCCTTCCTTCCTTCCTTCCTTCCTTCCTTCCTTCCTTCCTTCCTTCCTTCCTCTCTCCCTTCCCTTTTCCTCCCCATGATTAAAATGAAGGCTAACTCTACCAACTGCCAGGAGTTCGATTTAGACCGGCTCAAGGTTGATTCAGCCTTCTGTCTTCCCGAGGTCAGTGAAACGAGGACCCGGATTGTTGGGGGCAAGAGGCTGATTCTATAAACCGCTTAGAGGGGACTGTAAAAGCACTGTGAAGCAGCATATAAGTCTAAGCGCTATTGCTATTTGCAGGAGCTCACTAATTACGACAACTGCATTACAGGCAGTCCTCGACTTACAACAGTCCATTTAGTGACCGTTTGACGCTGCAACGCCACTGGAAAAAGCAACCTACGACTGTTTTTCACCCTTATGACCATTGCAGCATCCCCAAGGTCATGTAATTTATATTCGGGGGGCTTGGCCACTGATTCACCTTTATGACGGTCCCGGGATCCCCTTTTGCGACTATCTGACGAGCAATTCATTTAACAACCATGTTACTAACTTAACCACTGCTAGGAATTCACTTAACAACCGTGGCAAGTAAGATCGCAAAATGGGGCAAAAACTCACTTAACAATTGCCTCAATTTTGGGCTCAATTGTGGTCATAGGTTGAGGACCACCTGTCTCTGATATCAAGCTCTTTATCTCCTTCAGAATTTAATCTTTTCTCCCTAAATTCAAGCCATCCTGACAACTCCCGGTAACAGACCCGGTCCTCCTTTCATTGCTCAGTCAACACGGGGTAAAAATGGAAAGGGTCTTCAGAAGGTGAAGCCTCCTGACTTGCAATAGCAGCGGTCACCAACTGGTGGTCTATGGACCACTGGTGGTCCACAAGAAATCTTTGGTGGTCTGCAGAAAAATTATTTCCACTTTTTATATTGCACTAAATCAGGGGTCCTCATAGTACGTCCCCTGGGCCGGATATGTACAATGAAAGCTTGTGTTGCTGCAGAGAGTCTCCCCCTTCGGGGTCTTTTTGTGTGGGTCAGAGGGTGGAGGGCAGAAGTTCCAACTTGGGGTCTGCTTCAGCCTCCTGGTGGGGGGCTTTGGGCGAAGGCTGGAGGGAAGAGCCGCAGGTGGTGAAGAGCCAGAGGCCTCGTTCCAGTGGGGCTGCATCATGGACTGGAACTGGCTGACCATCTCAGCCCACTGAGCCTCCAGGCACACTGGTACCTGGCCTTGCAGGTATCTCGCAGGTCTTCCCTCTGCTTGGAAAGCCCATGCTCCTAGTCCTCAGTGAGGTGCTTCTGCCGAGCCTCTTTCTCGGTCAGATCCAATTCGAACTGAGCTGTTTTGCCAACTCTTTCTCCTGGTGGCTGCTTAGCTCCAGCAACGGCTTCCTCTTGGGGCCCTAAGGAGCCCAGGCGGGCAGGGGAGGAGTGGCTGGGAGGGGAGGGGCGAGTAGAGGCCAGCAAGGTCCCCCTTGATGCGAGTGACATCGAGTTGGCCACGCCCACCCAGTCAGATGACCACCTAGCCACACCCACCCAGCTGGTCATTAGGCAGCTCATATTAGTGGTCCGTGGGATTTAAAATTATGAATTTAGTGGTCCCTGAGGTCCAAAAGATTAGGGACCCCTGTGCTATAGGATTATCCATTTGGCAGCCTTAATTTCAGATTAACTGGAGCAACATGAACCATTGCAGTGAAAGGTATCTGTCAGAATCTAATAAACAGAGTGACTTCTCCGGTGGGTCTGAACTCCAGAAACTTTTTTCCTTCCGGGAGAGTCTTGTTCAGGTTTATGCAGGGCCCAGATTTTGCTTTTCGGCTACTCGGCCGGATGGATAAAAACCCCAGGATTTTCTTGCTAAACTGCAAGTCATCCAGAGTTCCCGATTTACCTCCGACTTTGTTCAGCTTTTGGTTTTAGTACTTTCCTTCTCTCTGTTCTTCCTAAGCCCCAATACTTCCGTTGGGCAAAGATTCCTGCTCTTTGCACCGTAGAAAAGATATATATTTCTATGTCCAATCACACTGGCTAATAAAGAATCCTTTCATTTTCTCTTTCCCTCCAACCCCAAAACCACATTCTGAAGAGTTACCTACACAAGCATGCGAAGGAGCAAAAAAACCTGATTTCAATTTCTGTTTCCAGGAATGTTCTTTCTTTCTCTTTCTTTCTTTCTTTCTCTCTCCCTCCCTCTATCTTTCTTTTTCTTTTTCTTTCTTTCTTTCTTTCTTTCTTTCTTTCTTTCTCTCTCTCTCTCTCTCCCTCCCTCCCTCCCTCCCTCCCTCCCTCCCTCCCTTCCTTCTCATTCCTTCCACCTTCTCGTCTCTAGGCCAGTGTTTTTCAACCTTGGCAACTTGAAGATGTCCGGACTTCAACTCCCAGAATTCCCCAGCCAGCATTCGCTGGCTGGGGACTTCTGGGAGTTGAAGTCCGGACATCTTCAAGTTGCCAAGGTTGAGAAACACTGCTCTAGGCTAACCTACAGAGTGCTTTAAAGGGGCCTTTGCTTTGCAACAGTACAGCTGCCTATTCATTTGTCTTGCCTGGGTGAGCTTCCCTCCCCTCTTTGGAATCTCAAATTCTTATCCTCTCTGGAAACCAGTTAGACCATCGGTATAAATCCCCACGCAGAGATCCTGAGGCTCATTTCTCCTCTAGCAGGAACCTCCCACCCGGAGGCTGCTGCAACTAACTGAAAACACCACCAGCGTGAAATCCCTTCCAAAGGCCACCCACGGACCCCCTCCTCTCTCCTACCTGGTGTCTTGCAAAAGCATTCGGACAACCGCTTCTCTTGCCTTTGTTGCATAAGCCCTGGAATCTCTTCTTCTTCGCACCCTCACAGCACCTGCCCTGTTCCTTCGTCCGCCTCCACCTCCTCCTGGTGCCATTAATCACCTTCTGACCATTTTGCAACCAGCAGTTACTCCTCTCTAAAGCTCGTTTTTTTTTCTCCCCTAACCAAGCAGGTAAAAAATGCTTTCACCCTTCTCTTTTGGGTCTTCTCCTTCTCCAAATCCCAGTTCCCTTTCTTTGCCAGAAAAGTCTCATTCAACATTCAGTTCAGTTCAGTTTATTGTATTTGTATGCCGCCCTTTCCCCCCCCCCCCGAAGGGGGACTCAGGACGGCTCACAACTCGAACCGGGGAAAGGGGGATACAGACAAAAATTTAAAAAACAAACATGACAATATATAATTTAAAACTCACAACAGTCATACCATTCGAGACGGGGGCAACAGCTCTTTAGCCCCAGGCCTGTCGGAACAGCCAGGTTTTGAGGGCTTTGCGGAAGGCCTGGAGGGTGGTGAGGGTTCGAATCTCCACGGGGAGTTCGTTTCAGAGGGTCGGAGCAGCCACAGAGAAGGCTCTCCTCCGGGTAGTTGCCAGTCGACATTCACACTTTCACCTTCCTGAAGATGCTTCTGGCACCCAAGGCCTGTCCTGGGTCCCACAAAGGCATCGTTTCACACAAGGGGGTCTCTGTCCAAAAGGCCCCCTTTCCTTCTTTCCCACAACCTCTGCACGCCTCCCAAGAGGCCCACACTGTTTGACCTCCAACTTCTCTCCCCAATCCCTACGCACCGAAGAACAAACACGTTCTCTATGGTGCCCATCCTTTGACCAATAATCTATTCATTCATCCATCCTGACAAAACACCCACACTTCCCCCCCCCTCCCGTTCCAATTTTTTTACTCAGGATATGTCCTAATCCTTAAGTTGCATAATCAAGCACATTGGTCCACATCAGAAGATCTCCCTTCACGACACCTTCTCCAAAGCGATTCCACAAAAAATAAAATAAAATAACCCACACACAGTCCTCCTCTCCTCCTCCATCTCCTTCCCAAGCTAACATTCCTGCTGTAAATCCATCCCTTCTCTCCTAGGAGATCTTCTTTTTTTTTAACCTGTTAGGACCGTTTGGTCCAGAAAAGCATCAGATCACCAAGGACCCTCCTCTTGCAAAAGAGGACAGACAAGATGTATCCAGAGGGTAACATGCAGAGAAAAAAGGCTGGGGTTTTTGCCCCCCCACCCCCCAGCAAACTGATCCCAATGTAGGTCGTAAGGACAAACTTATGCAGAGACAAGGGTCCAATGATGATGATGATGATGAGCATCTCAAGGGTGCAAAAATAGAGGGGGGGGGATTTTGCCGCCAGGGAGGCCCACCTGGGAGAAAAGGAGTTTGGGGATCCGGCAAGGATGCGCTTCTCCCAATCCCGGGATTATGTAACAGTTGCTCGGAGTGACAGGCTGGAGAGCCAGCCTCAAGCAGGAGAGGGCAATCACGGTAACTGGAGAGGCCAGCCTGCTGCATCCTTACACCCACCATGCAAAAGGGAGGGGGGTTCCCAAGGGCCATCTATCTGCTCCCACCCAGTCAGGGGCAGCCCTTCTTTTTAAGGGGGTCAGATGGAAGGGGAGCAGCAGAGGCATTGGATGGAAAGGAGATCTGGAAAACCCAGAAGGATCAAGCAAGCCTCCAGCATCATCCTAACCCCCACCATTGTTGCCCATCTCCCGCAGCCACGTTCCTCCCCAACCTGGTGCCCCCAGGGGTGCCAAGGGGTCCCCCGTCATCCCCATCCCATCTGAGGGGGGGGGAGAAGCATTTGGAAAAGGAGATCTGGCAAATCCAGAGCAAGAAAAGATCAAGCCCCACCACCAACACCACTATTGCAGCCACATTGCACCCTCCAAGCTGGGTGCCCTCCAGGTGCGCCAAAGGGTACCTTAACCCCCATCATCCCCATCCAGCCCCTCTAGAGCCAAGGTGGCACAGTGGTTAAATGCAGCACTGCAGGCTACTGCTAGATCAGCAGTTCAGCGGTTCAAATCTCACCGGCTCAGGGTTGACTCAGCCTTCCATCTTTCCGAGGTGGGTAAAATGAGGACCCAGATTGTTGTGGGCAATATGCTGACTCTCTGTAAACCGCTTAGAGAGGCCTGAAAGGCCTATGAAGCGGTATATAAGTCTACTGCTATTGCTATTGCTCTGGAAGGAGGCGACAGAGGCATTTGATGGAGGAGGACGAAACCTGGCAAATCCAGAGCAAGCATCACACAGGCCTTCCACTCCCCATCCTCCTCCTCATCCTGCCCCCCATTATCATCCCCCCAACCTCCCCATCGCAGCCACGTTCCTCCCCAACCTGGGTGCCCTCCAATTGCGCCAAGGGGACCCTAACACCCATCATCCCCATCCCGCCCCTCTTTTGGGGGAGGGGGAGACACGGGGAATGGGGGGGGGAGAGGTGGGAAGCCCACCCGGGAAAGCCGCCTCAATCTCATCCCCCGGGAGGGGTTTTTTCCCCCCCTTGACGACGCCACAGCAGAGAGCAAGCGGGGGAGCCAACGAGAGAGAGAGCGCGCGTCCCGACGTGCGGATGCGTGTCGCGGGCAAAGCGGTGGTCAGGATGGCCACCGGGTCGATCCCGCGTGTCCAACGGCGCCCGCGCTTGGGCAGCGGGGAGAAGGAGAAGGGAACCCGAGCACGGCCGGTACCTGCTCCTTGCGGACCGCGCTGCTCCGCCGGGGCCCGGCTGCTCCCCCCGCTGGGCAGGGGCCGGCTGCGTGGAGGGCGCTGGGGACGGGGCTGCTCCGGGGGCTCTGGCGGGTCCGTCCGGGGCGGCCACGGCTGGCGAGGGGGGTCGGCAGGAGAGGCGGCGGGCCAGCGGCGGCGGCGGGCGCTTTATACCCTCGACTCCTCGGAAACCGTCTCCGCGCAACGCTTCCGCTTCCGCCCCGCCCCTCGCGCCCGCCCAGCTCATGAATATGCAGAGAGGGGGGCGGAGCGGGCGCGCGGCCAATGAAGGGGCGCGGGGTGGGGCGGACCCCACAAAACCTTTCTTTCCCCCCCCTCCCTCCTGGTCCTCCTCGGGCTCGCCTGATTGGCGAAGGTGGGCGAACCTGCGGGGACGATGACGTCACGCGCGGGGAGGGGGAGAAGATACGCGCGCGGGATGGGGGAATGGAGCGGGCGCCGCCAACGTCTCTCCCTCCCTCCCGCCGGCCGACCTCGCGGGGTTGTTGTGAGGAGGGCGGAGGAGAGGGGGTGGATCTGCGCGGGTTTTTTTTGGGGGATCCTTGCGAGGCAATTGGGAGATCCCCATCCGAAGGTTTAAATCCGGGCAGACTTTATTCAGTTAGTCCTCGACCTATGACCATTATTGAACCCAGAATTTACATCACTAAACGAGACTGTTGTTAACTGAGGTTTGAATAGAATAGAATAAAGAATAAAATAGAATAATAAAGAATAGAATGAAGAATAAAATAGAATAATATAGAATAAAGACTACAATAGAATAATATAGTATAGAATAGAGAATAAAATAGAATAATATAGTATGGAATAGAATAGAGAATAAAGAATAAAATAGAATAATAAAGAATAGAATAAAGAATAAAATAGAATGATATAGTATGGAATAGAATAGAGAATAAAGAATAAAATAGAATAATAAAGAATAGAATAGATAGAGTAGAATAAGGAATAGAATAGAACAGAATAACAGAGATGGAAGGGACCTTGGAGGTTTTCTAGTCCAACCCCTGCTTAGGCAGGAAGCCCCATTTGATGACCTTTCATGCCCCGGTTGTTAAGTGAATTGCTGCCGCTGTTAGTACAGGTTGTCCCTGACTTACGGCCATAATTGAGGCCAACATTTCTGTTAAGTGCGACATAATTTCTGTTAATTGAGGCACTTGTTAAGTAAGCTTTGTCGCATTTTATGATCTTTCTTGCCACAGCCGTTAAGTGAATCACTGGAGTGGATAAGTTAGTAAGATGGTTGTTAAGTGAATCTAGCTCCCCCCCTTGCCGTTGCTTGTCGCAAGGTTCGCAAAAGGGGATCACATGAATCCGGGAAACAGCAACCGTCATAAATACAAGTTCAGTGGTTGAGGACTTGAATTTTGATCCCACGACCACAGGGGACGCTGCCATGGTCGTTAAGTCTGAAAAACAGCCCTAAGTCACTTTTTTTCTGTACAGTTGCCACTTTGAAAAGTCATTAAAGGAACTGTTGTAAGTCGAGGACGACCTGAAAAATTCCCCCAGTCTCCCTTTCTTGGGGGGGGGGGTTCTCCCACTGCCAGGTGACCCCCCCACACCTTTGGGTCAGGTGGAGGACAGCCCATCATATGCACCTTTTTGCCCAGTCTATATATGCAGGTAAATGTGACATATGACCACAATTGACACTTCAGCCGTGTGCAGCAGCTGCCAAAAAAGCCAACACAGTTCTAGGCTACATAAACAGAGGGATGGAATCAAGATCACGTGAAGTGTTGATACCACTTTATAATGCCTTGGTAAGGCCACACTTGGAATACGGCATTCAGTTTTGGTCGCCACAATATAGAAAAGATGTGGAGACTCTGGAAAGAGTGCAGAGAAGAGCAACAAAGAGGATTAGGGGACTGGAGGCTAAAACATATGAAGAACTGTTGCAGGAACTGGGTATGTCTAGTTTAATGAAAAGAAGGACTAGGGGAGACATGATAGCAGTCTTCCAATATCTCAGGGGTTGCCACAAAGAAGAGAGAGTCAAACTATTCTCCAAGGCACCTGAGGGTAGGAGAAGAAGCAATGGGTGGAAACTAATCAAGGAGAGAAGCAACTAAGAACTGAGGAGAAATTTCCTGACAGTTAGAACAATTAATCAGTGGAACAACTTGCCTCCAGAAGTTGTGAATGCCCCAACACTGGAATTCTTTAAGAAGATGTTGGATAGCCATTTGTCTGAAACGGTAAAGGGTTTCCTGCCTAGGCAGGGGGTTGGACTAGAAGACCTCCAAGGTCCCTTCCAACTCTGCTATTGTATTGTACTTCTGCTGCTAAGCCAGGCGTATCTTCAGTGAATTTTGCTGCATTTTATGCCTCTTTGGCCACAGCTGTTAAAAGACTCACCACAGAATCATGTGGTCGTTAAGTGAATCTGGGTCTCCCTCCCCCCATTAACTTTGCTTGTTGGAAGCCACTGGGAAGGCCACAAATGGGGACCGCATGATCCCAGGACAGTGCATCCGCCATAAATATATGCCAGTTGTCCATCTGTTGTGATCACATGATGACGGTCGACATAGTGAAAAACCGACGTAAGTCACTAAACAAATCAGATGTGGGTTGATACCAGTTCGCACCAGTTCGGGTGAACCGGTAGTGGTATTTTGGTCTGGGTCGCAGAACCGACAGCAACCCAGGCTGGCCACGCCCCCTCCCAAACTGGTTCCCCAGTGTCTTTTAGTAATTTTTTCATGTTCTGTGCAATTTATAGACAACTGCGCACGCACAAAGCATGCGCAGAGCAAACCGGCAGCAACCCAGCCCTGAAACAAATGGTTGTAGGTCAAAGATTGCTTGTCTTTCTGCCTTGGGCGATGCTGACTTCCAGGGAATTCCACTTAAAGCTGCCCGCTTTAAAATACTCCCTTCCATTAAATCTTTTCATTGATTGTATATAATATTTAGAATTATATCTTGCCTTTACTTGACTGTGCATTCAAAGCAGTGCACATAATGTGCCTGCTTCCTGTTTTTCCCGCCACAACGACCCTGTGAGGTAGGCTAGGCTGACAGTCCTCAAATAATTCTGCAACTCGCCTCCCTGAATTTTTAATCCAACATCTTAATCACTGCAACAAACCGACTCTCTTTTTAAACACCTCTATAATGCCACTGTTGCCATATTTGACACATGGGAGCAAAACATGTTACCACTTGCCTGTTTTTGTGTATATGTGGTTAAGATACTTCCTTTTCCCTGGCACAGTATGTAGATTTATCTTCCTTTTCCTTCTTCTGTTCCTCCAGATAGATTTAAAGTGGCATGCAGATATCTGTTTTACTCTCATAAAAATTCGCCTAGCATTAATAAAGTACCAGAATTTGGTCCAAGGGACACTCATTGTTACAATATAATGAGCAGGGGATGTATTTGTGTATTTTTCTTATTTTTAATTTGCATAAAATTAAAAAAAAAAATCTGAATAGTAAGAATAATTTATGGTGGAACCAATAACTCAGAAATGGTGCACCTTTTTTTTCCTATGGAGGAAATGAAATACTAGAAGTTACAGAAACAAACTTGAACATGTTTTCAGGGATCAGCAGCACCAACAGTTGCCTAGCATAAAAAGAAAGGCTGTAACCTTTGTGGCACAACTGCCTATGTACAAGATGTGTTATTTCACAACTACTACCTGCAGGTTATAATATGAAACCCAGTGGAGCCAGCTAAATTTCATTAAAAGACTCCCCCCTTCAAAAAAAATACCCCAAATACCATCAACATAGAATGGAGTTTGCTCAGAAGCTGAAATACACCAATGAGAGGAAGAGTGGGAAACAGAGGAGAGAAGAAAGATAGGAAGAGAGGGATAGGAGAGAGGGTGAGGGGGGGAGATGAGGAGGATAAGGAGGAGTGCAATGAAGAGAGAGGAGAAGGAGAAAGGAAGGGGAAGTAGATTAGGAAAGGATGATGGAGGGAAGAAAGGAGGTAGGAGAGAGGTAGAAGAAAGAGGTGTATGGAGAGCAGAAGAGCTAATAATGGGTTTTTATCTTTCTGGGCGTTGATAACAAGAGGAACTGATGTAATTACTACTTAATACAATAGGATATTGGCTATGTAATAGTATACATGTGGCCTTCCAAAAAGCCACCAAAAACTGGCTGTTCCGACAGGCCTGGGGTTGCTGATTTTAAATCAAGTCCAAGCCCCCAGATAAGGCAAAGTATGTTGTGTTTTTTAAACTGTTTTTGTTCCTTCCCCTTATGTGTTATTTTATTTCATTTCGTATTTGTAAGCTGCCCAGAGTCCTTCGGGATTGGGCGGCATATAAACTCATTAAATTGCGAATTGCGAATTATATGTTATGAAAATGAAAAATAAAAATTATAAAGGAGAAAAATAAACACCCAAGGGATATAGTTTGCAAACAGCCCCAGTGACAGAATTTCTGGAGAAAATGCTAGAAAAATAATACATTTCCAGATTAAATTGCGATGCGGTGTTTTTCAAACTTGACCACTTCAAGATGTTGGCTGAGGAATTCTGGGAATTGAAGTTCACTCAGTGTAAACTTACCAAGTTGAAAAAACATTGATTTGGGGGGAGGAGAGGAGAGAAAACTTTTCAATTTCCAGAAAAAAGGGACAATGCATCTGATTCTTTTTTCCTAAAATCCCCAAACACAATTTTGTCTCTTTCAGCCATCATTTATCATACTGCAGTAATTATACGTGGGCTTGAGACATTCTAGGTGTAGACAAGGCAGGGTCTCTCCATATTGGCAGTTTTAAGACTGGCTGGGGGATTCTGGGAATTGACATTGTTGGAAGTAAAATCGGGTCCGGTTCCAAGCCGGAAGAAAGGCACTGGAAATAAAATGGAGGCAGGCTGCAGGAAAGGAAGGTTTCTTTTTATTTGCTAGCCAGAAACTTCAGAAACAGCAGCACAATTCTGGTATAGCTGACAAAATGAGGTTAAGGGTAGGTGTGCTTTAGTGGTGGGATTCAGCCGGTTCGCACCTATTCGGGAGAACCGGTTGGTAACTTTCCAGGGAGTTTGGAGAACCGGTTGTTGGAAGAAATCTCCTTTTGTTTTTTCCCCACTTTACAGGGCTAATCCTGTAAGGAAGGCAGGAAGGAAACATTCTGGTGTTGTTTCTAGCCTAATCTTTATTGCCCTACTTACAGAAACTGCCTCTCCGGTTAACCCTGATTACATTGTAAGAGCTAAGGCGAAGCACCCATCGACGGGAGTGACGTTGAGTTGGCCACACCCACCCCAGTCATGTGACCAATGAGCCCCGCCTACCCAGCTGGCCATTAAGGCAGAGAACCGGTTGTTAAATTATTTGAATCCACACTGGTGTGCTTTTCTGCATTCTTTGGGGCTTTGTGATTGAGATGCCTGTTCCTGTGCAAGAATATGTCCTTTAATATTTTAATTTAATTGAGTCCAATTAAATCCTATAAGGGGTGCCAAACTCAAGGCTGCTGTCAGAACCTCTCCATTAGATAATTAGGAAAGAAGACCACGAGACTCCGTGGGTAGAAATCAAGTGTACTTTTACTAATTATAAATGATTAAAGGCATAGCGAAGCGAAGACTGATTATTTAGGCGCGAAAGCGATTGATATATAGAATAGCCCATTCCCCACCCCTTGGCATCACGGTTATAGTCCAATCATAATTTTCCCAAGTGTCAGGTGTGAGATAACTTCAAAAGGCATCACGAAGATGGAATGTCGGTGCCGTTAGTCCTGGCGGGAATCTCCTACGCATGCGTAGTCCGACAGGCAGCTGAGCTCCAGAACCTTCCTCCAGCACAATTAGTAACCCCTCCCAAATACCATGCCCTCCCTCCCCGTTTCATGGCAGCCGAAGCAACAGAAAAGCAGAGGCTGACAGCTGCAGTGGCACAGTGGTTAGAGTGTAGTACTGCAGGCTCCTTCTGCTGATTACCGGCTGCCAGCAGTTCGGCAGTTCAAATCTCACCAGGCTCAAGGTTAGCTCAGCCTTCCGTCCTTCCGAGGTGGGTAAAAATGAGGACCCAGATTGTTGACTGACTCTGTAAACTGCTTAGAGAGGGCTGTAAAACCCTGTGAAGTGGTATATAAGTCTAAGTGCTATTGCTATTTTGCTTAAGCCTCCGCACCCCAGATTAAACGATGACTCTTGCTTGGTGTCTTTTGATCTTATTCACTTATTGAGCTTTCTGCACTGGACACTTTATAAATATCACTTTTGATCACTTTTTGGATGCGTTCATTGGCCCACCCCTCCACTTGCAGCCCTGATGCTTGATAGAGCCTGACTAGAATAGATTGGAGAGAAAAACCAGACATACCCCAAATATGCGTAGAAGCAGAAATAATATAAAACAAAAGAAAACCAACAGTTGATGTTCTGACCCCCCCCTCCTCCGTCCAGGAACGAAAGCCGAGACAAAGGTAAATGAGAATGTTTTTTTAATAAGTCCAGACTCTCGTTGGCTGAAAGCCAAATCAACAAAGAGATAAGCACTTTGGCAGCAAGTCCTTCAAACCTTGGCAGCAATGCAAACAAACTCTGGCAGCAATCCAGCCTGCCAAGTTTGTTTCTCGTTAGTCCCTAACGTTGACTTCTGCAAGAAGGGCGTGGCACAAGCAGTCCCTTTTATAATCTGGAGAGGAGCTTAATGAGTATCAGCTGAGCGTAATTACTTCCTGTAATTATGTAGTTGTTCTTGACGCCGAGTAGCCCTTCGAGGGGGTGCATCCCGGAACAACTCACAGGTGGTTTCTGGATCACTCTCTCTTGTCTCCTCCCCACTGATCCACGGCTCAGGCGCCACCTGGTGACCAACCAGTCTCTCTGCATCCTGCTCAGAGTCGGAACCCTGTCCAGGGTCCTCCACATCCTCCAGGGCCGACTCATAAGGCCCCTCGCTGTTGGAGTCTGGTGGCAGCGCCAACGGCTCCTGCCGGGCCACAACACTTGATAGCAGTAAGACTATCGTATGCACAAAAATGGAAGGATACTTCGATTCCTACCACGGACGAATGGTTGCAGAAGTTGATGGAGTTGTCTGAAATGGCAAAACTGGGTACTTTGATTAAAGAAAAGAACATAAGTACTTTTATTTCCACTTCTGGAAACCGCTTCTGAACTTCATGCTTGATGGGGAAAAGAATGAAACTCTGACTCTGGGTTTTAGAGATTAGATTGATAGACCTTTATAGAAATGGCTTATTCATACTCTTATGGAAAAGCTACAAGTTGTGATTTGATGTTACTCAGCGGTGGGGCTTACATTTTGTTACTACTGGTTTGCTCCCACGGGTGCGCCTGTTTCACGGGTGCACGCACCACATCTGCGCATGCGCCCGGCCCAGTGGTAGGTTTCAAAAATTGTTCGAACCTACTCTGTGGGTGTGGCCTCCTTTGTGGGAGTGGCTTGCCGCCCATGTGACCGGATGGGAGTGGCTTGACGCCCATGTGACCGGATATGAAGATGCCGACGACACTTGTCAGAACCCCCTTAAATTACCTCACACACAGCACTGGCATGCATAAGAATATGATGTAAACTTGTTTTTTAAAAGGCATCTTTGGTTTGCGTTAAAACAACTTCAACACACGCAATGTTCTGATTGCACCACAAACGCAGTAGTCATCCTTACCTTTCACAGAGGCACTGAGGTTTATAAATAGGAGCAGGATAGTGTAGAATAATCATATCCGAGGACCAGTGGTGGGTTTCAAAAAAGTTTGGAACCTCTTCTGTAGGTGTGGCCTGCTTTCCGGGTCCACTGGTGGAACCTCTTCTAACCGGTTCGGTAGATTTGACGAACCGGTTCTACCGAATAGGTGCGAACTGGTAGGAACCCACCTCTGGCCCGGCCTTCCCCATATGCGCTTTGCTCTCATGGGCACATTCTTTATATGCACCCAGCCTCAAAAACGTACCTAAGTAGGACGACGGCATTGAGCCGGAGTGGGTGGGGCGACCCACCCGTGATTTCCGCTACCGGTTCAGCTGAACTGGTCCGAACCGGCTGAATCCCACCTCTGATGTTAATGCCTTATTTTACTGTCATAGAGGGAGAGTTGGAAGTCATTGCTTCTTTTTCTTTACTTTCTCCCTCTATCTTTCCTCGCTTCTTTTCTTTCCCCTCCTCCCTCACTGCTCTTCTATTGACTTTCGCATTTTGTATTTTATGATACTCTGGAACTCAATTAAAATGTTTAAAAAACAAAAGAAAACCCAACAGTTCCTGTTTGGCGAGAAGTATTTTGGATGCTGACCGCAGCAAAAAAATGAGCAGGCTGGCTCCATGCAAGAGGAACAGAATTTATAATTCCTTTTTTTTCTGTTTGTTGAAACATCACTCTAATAGGACGATATGGGCTAGAGCAGTGTTTCTCAACCTTGGCGACTTTAAGTCCTGTGGACTTCAACTCCCAGAATCCCCCAGCCAGCACAGCTGTGCTGGCTGGGGGATTCTGGGAGTTGAAGTCCACAGGACTTAAAGTCGCCAAGGTTGAGAAACACTGGGCTAGAGCTTCAAGAAATATGCAGAGGAAAGTGTCCTGATAGCTTTTCTCTTATTGTGTGTGTGTGTGTGTGTGTGTGTGTGTGTGTGTGTTTATGTCTGTGTGTGTGTGTGTCTTAAATGTTAACAATTTTAAACCACCCAGAATCTCTGGGAGTCAGGCAGCATATACGTTTACTAGATTATTATTATTATTTCAACAAGGTTCACCTACAGCACTCAATAATCATTGATTATGCAGATAGTCCTCAAGTTATGACTGTAGTGAAGCCTATCCACTGTGGTCATAACTTGTAACGGTCATAAATCGGATCACTTATGTTATCGGATCACTTAGGTTTTTTTTTTTCCTGCTTGCAAAACACTTCCAACTATATACGTGTAGGAGCAAAACACCTACACATTAACTGCCTGCCTCATTCAGTGGCTGAAGTTACGGTGGTGCTGAATTTTTTTTTTTATGACCAATGTCCCCATTTATTATCTATAGAATATTTTTCAGTCATGTAATCGCCATTGCCGTATGTCCTGTGGCTGATGTTTCCCCCTCCCTTACAGAGATATTGCTTTAAAAGGTGTGTGTGTGTGTCAGAGAGAGAGAGAGAGAGAGAGAGAGGGAGGGAGGAAGGGAGAGAGAGAGAGAGATAGAGAAAGAAAGAGAGAGAGATAGAGAGAGAAAGAAAGAGAGAGAGAGAGAGAGAGAGGCTGACTTTTGTAGGCAATCTCTCCTGTGCCTCACCTGTTTCTTTTTCACTGTCTTCCTCCATCCGAGGAAGAGCTGAGGTGGCGCAGTGGTTAGAGTGCAATACTGCAGGCTACTTCAGCTGACTGCTAGTTCTGCAGTTCGGCTGTTCAAATCTCACCGGCTCAGGGTTGACTCAGCCTTCCATCCTTCCGAGGTGGGTAAAATGAGGACCCGGATTGTTGTTGGGGGCGATATGCTGACTCTGGAAACCGCTTAGAGAGGGCTGAAAGCCCTGTGAAGCGGTATATAAGTCTAACTGCTATTGCTATTGCTATCCCTCTCCCACATAACAAAGAGATTGGAGAGGAAGGGATCTCAAAAGAATAAGCAGGCACGCAATGGAAAATGCACCAGGCTGTTTGTGTAGCAAAGGTGAAGCTGCCTGTGCCACCATATCCCTTCCTATGTTTGTTTATCATTGCATCCCTGCTTACTCTCTTGGAATGTATTCTATTCAAAAGGTGTGTTTATTTTTTCAGTTGCCCATTAGCTTGTGAATCAGGAGAAGAAGACAAACACCCATGAAGTGGATATGGGACAAAGGTATTGTTGAAAGGAATGTCCTTCTAGGTTCAGCTCCAAGTGGGGAAGAAGACACTGGAGACATGGAGGCTGCTTGGAAAGATGGTTTATTGGTGGACAGGACCACATGGCTTGAGTCCTGGACAGAAAAAGGTGATCACATGCTTCAATGTTGGTGGAGAAGAAGAGAAGGGCCGAGGGAGGGGCTTGCTAGGCTTTTTATAGCCTGTTCAGTCCCACCTCTCTGTTTCCTGTTCCTGTGTAAGAAATGTATTCTGATTGGTTGTCAGACTCCCATGGTGCCATGCAGGGGGCTCCTCTCTAGGCTGTTATGAATCCATAGATGAGTTCTCAGATGCCATGTGGAGAGTTGAGTAATTATCATGCCTTTCTGTAGCTTTATTACGTAAAGTGGGCTAGCCTGGCCATCTCAATGGCCCATTAACTGGGGATGGGCAGAAAGCTAGAGGCAACTATTCTGTCTTTTAAACAAGTTTCTTTTCACATCCAGAGAAATTATTCCGCCTTTTTCAATATTTCCTAGGATATTCATTTTTCTGGGAGAGGGGCCGGATGATAACTTCCACAGTATTCTGGAGCAACGAAGGCTCTGTTCACATGCCGTGTGAAACTGGATGTAGGGCAGACCCATCGCTTGCTCTCAAATCCAGAAGTGGCTGGCCAAGAACGGAGGTCCTGCTTGTTTGTGTCAGTCTGGGTCATACCAACTAATCTGAAACTTTCAGAAGGGGGTAAGGTGAGTGGGAAAGGGGGCTGCTCCCTCAGTTACAACCCTAGGACAACTCTCTGGAGATCTCAGTCGGGATTTTTTGGAAAAAGCACCTGTAGAACAGGGGAAAATGTTTTTTATTCTTATAAGCTACCAATAATCCATGGTTGATTTGGCAGATTACCAAGGTGATTATGAAATAAATGACATGTGTTTCCTTTGCTGCTCCCCTGCCAAAAGCCGTGCAATATTCCCGGAACCAAAAAACCACCTCAAGAACGCGAGAACATTCTCAACCAGAGATAATAGAAACCTGCACAATTCTTTATTTTTTTTTTTAAAGTTACTTTGAGCTGCCTTTTTTGGAGCACCGGCATTAATAAGTAATCAATTAAGAGAGTCAGGGTTTCAGTTCTTTGATGATTAGCGGGGCTAAATCAGAGACCAAGGTGCCCTTTTGAAAAGCAAGATGGAAAAATGTGAAGTCAACATCTCTGGCAAGACTGATCCCACGCTTGAAGATGAAAGGGGAACAATATTTGGGGCTTTTCAGCTTGGTGGGGGAGCCAGCATTAGAACGAGAACGTGATAGAATCATATGTGCCAAAAGATGCAAAGGAAAGCGTTTGCATTCTTCTTAATAGAAGTTGTTGTTGTTATTGTATGCCTCTATAACCGGAGATTAAGGGCAGCAATTCCCGGAGCGACTTGAAGCTAGAAACTGCCGTGCTGGTGATCAATAGGACTGTCAAGGTTCCTGATCTTTTTGGCTGCTGGCAATCTCTAGTTATGGCTAAGTGACCAGATTCTAGGCAATGGTGGCTGATCTCCAAAAAAGTAGGGGGAGCCAGACTGGGTGGAATGTGAATGGTGGCCTCAGGAAATCTTAAGGGTTGTTGTCTAGCCCAGGGTTTCTCAACCACAACGGAGGAGCTGAAGTCCAGGCATCTTAATATAGTGGTTGAGCTAGAGAAACAGTGGATGGACTCTCCATCCATCCATCCATCCATCCATCCATCCATCCATCCATCCATCCATCCATCCACCCACCCACCCACCCACCCACCCACCCACCTACCTACCTACCTACCTACCTACCTACATCTCATATTTCTTTCTCTTTCTTATTACTGTCTTCTTCCTTCCTTCCTTCCTTCCTTCCTTCCTTCCTTCCTTCCTTCCTTCCTTCCTTCCTTCCTTCCTTTCTCATCTCTATTTCCCTCCCTCCCATCATCTCTTTCTTTCTTGTCTGTCTGTCTGTCTGTCTGTCTATCTATCTATCTATCTATCTATCTATCTATCTATCTATCTATCTATGTATCATCTATCTATCTATCTATCTATCTATCTATTCATCTATCTATCATCTATCTATCTATCTATCTATCTATCTATCTATCTATCTATCTACCTACCTACCTACCTACCTACCTACCTACCTACCTACCTACCTACCTACCTCCTACCTTCCTACCTTCCTACCTCCCTACCTACCATCTCATATTTCTTTCTTTCTTTCTCTTTCTTTCTTTCTTTCTTTCTTTCTTTTTCTTCTTTCTTTCTTTCTTTCTTTCTTTCTTTCTTTTCTTCTTTCTTTCTTCTCATGTCTACCTCCCTCCCTCCCATCATCTTTCTTTCTTCCTATCTGTATACCTACCTACCTACCTACCTACCTATCATCTCATATTTCTTTTTTCTTATTACTTCTTTCTTTCTTTCTTTCTTTCTTTCTTTCTTTCTTTCTTTCTTTCTTTCTTTCTTTCTTTCTCATCGCTATCTTATCTTTCCTCCCTCCCTCCCTTGCTTCCTTCCTTGCTTCCTGTCATCTCTCTATCTTTCTCATCTACATCTCTTTTCTATTCTCTATCTATCTATCTATCTATCTATCTATCTATCTATCTATCTATCTATCTATCTATCTATCTTCTATCTATCTATCCCATCTATACTTCCAGTCTTCCATGCGTCCATCATCCATCCGTCTATCACCTATACCCTCTCTAGAATAAGGCAACGTTAAACGAAGCATTATTGTCAAGAAAATTATATGGATATCTATCTGGAGTCGCCGGGATTTGAGGGTGGTTCAAGGACTCTTCAGTTAAATTGGAGACTTGGTGACAAATTCTCTGGAAAAAGAAAAGTCACAACAATTCATACAGTTTGCGGGGAAAGTGTGGGAACTATGCTCCTGGCAGCTTCTCCTTGGCATCGGGCTGTGCAGCTTTTGAGCCAAGCCATGATGCTTCTCCGTGTTCTCTAGGCTACTTAGAAAAGGCTGGGTGAGTTTGAGAGCCTCCTTTAGCCTGGCGAATGGGACCTTCTTTTCTGTGGCTAAAGTCAATCTTTGAATTAGACTTTGAGGGTCTTTAACTCTGTCACGTTAAGCCTAATTGGCAGGATCCATCCATTTCCAACCACAGCGAAACATCTATAATGAAACACACAGTGAAATATTTATAACGCCTTGATAAGGTCATGCTTGGAATATTGCATCCAGTTTTGTTTGTCATGATATAAAAAAAGACTTTCAGACTCTAGAAAGAATGCAGAGAAGAGCAATGAAGATGTTCGACTAAAACATACAAAGGACGGTTGCAGGAACTGGGTAGGTCTAATTTAATGAAAATATGGACTAGGGAAGAGATGATAGCAGTCTTCCAATATCTCAGGGTTTGCCACAAAGAAGAGGGAGTCAAGCTATTCTCCAAAGCACCTGAAGGCAGGTCAAGCATCAGATGGGCACTAATCAAGGAGAGAAGCAACCTAGATTTAAAAAGAAGTTTTAAAGAAGAAATGGGACAATCATTTGTCTGAAATTGTATAGGGTTTCCTGCCTGAGCAGGGGATTGGACTAGAATAACCCCAAGGTCCTTCGACTTTTATTGTATTCTATTCTACTCTATTCTACACTATTCTATTCTTACTCTACTCCTACTCCTATTCTACTCTAGTCTACTCTCATTCCCAATCCCACCCCACTGCATTCTGCTTTCCCGTTTCCATTCCGTTCCATTTCTATTCTATTCTATTCTATTCTATATTTTATATTCTATCCTATTTCTAATTCTTATTGTATTCTATTGTACTCTATTATCATTCTATTCTATTCTATATTTTCTATTCTATCCTATTTCTAATTCTTATTGTATTCTATTGTACTCTATTATCATTCTATTCTATTCTATATTTTCTATTCTATTCTATCCTATTTCTAATTCTTATTGTATTCTATTGTACTCTATCATTCTATTCTATTCTATTCTTCTATATTTTATATTCCATTCTCTATTCTGTTCTATTCTATTCCATTCCATGATACCAGATTATTTGAAGGAACATCTTCTCCCATTCCATCAACCTGACCTACCAGGATGGGGAGCCAGGATACGCTAGAGGTCCCCTCTTTTAAGGAGGTCCATCTGGTGGGACCCAGAAGAAGGGCCTTCTCCATGGTGGCTCCCTCCCTGTGGAACCATCCCCCTTTGCTGAGATAAGACTTTGACACTCTTTCACAAGTCCTGAAGATATGGTTCTGCCAACAGGCCTAGAGCCCATCAAGTGGTTTGTTGTATGATTGTCACCAGGGAAAGGGAGAATTATTGTACTGGACTTTTATTTTTTTTACAAACTGCCAGAAGTCCCCATGAGTGCATTGGGCCGCCCTATAAATTTTCTTCACACATAAAAGCCAATCAATCAATCAATCAACTTGTTGTCTACGGCATCTTTTCATTGCGACGGACTAAGCCGTGTGTTAACTAAGCCGTGTGTTACTCCAAAGCAATAAAAATTCCTTTTTGTAATTGCAGGCGTCCGAGGGTCAGATAAACGGCCATCCATCACACGTTAAGCTGGGAACTCCCTGGTCTTTTCAATAGAAAGTGAAGCTAAAGGAAGCGGGCCATTTCCTGTATCATCCTTCTGGGGATCCTGAACAGGTCAACAAAAATCACTTAAGGCAACATTTTTCGCTCCGGGCGGAAGGAAAGGAAGCTGTGAACAAGCAAAGGCGGTCCAGGGTAGGAACGGAGGCAGTTCCCTCCGATGTGTTGTGTTAACATCATTGGTTTTAAAAGTCAACCCATTTCTAATTTGCAAAAAAATATCCAACTATGCACTCAGGTTTGCCTTTAAAAAAGCTGTCTCCATCTGACGGTTAAATCGACAGCATTTTATTCATTCCTATTTTTCAAATAAATGAGAAGGTCTTGGAATTTTATTATTAAAAAAGTAGATAGCAATAGCAATAGCAGTTAGACTTATATACCGCTTCATAGGGCTTTCAGCCCTCTCTAAGCGGTTTACAGAGTCAGCATATTGCCCCCAACAACAATCCGGGTCCTCATTTTACCCACCTCGGAAGGATGGAAGGCTGAGTCAACCCTGAGCCGGTGAGATTTGAACAGCTGAACTGCAGAACTGCAGTCAGCTGAAGTAGCCTGCAGTGCTGCATTTAACCACTGCGCCACCTCGGCTCTCTTACCGTTATTTTCCCCAAAATAAGACAGGTCTTATTTTCTTTTAACCCCCAAAATAAGCGCTTGGCTTTATTTTCAGGGAGGTCTTATTATTTTTGAGGTGTAGGAGGCAGTGAGCGTGGTCACCTCATAGCTGCTGATGTGTTGCAATATTTTTGGGGAGGGCTTATTTAGCGCATGCGCTCAAAAGCCCAATAGGGCTTATTATCTGGGGAGGGCTTATTTTTGGGGAAAACAGGGTTGCGCTTAGATTAATATACCGCTTTACAGCCCTCTCTAATTTACAGAATCAGCATATTGCCCCCAACAATCTGGGTCCTCATTTTACTCACCTCGGAAGGATGGAAAGCTGAGTCAACCTTGAACCTGGGGAGATTCGAACTGCCAAATTGCAGGCAGCCGGAAATCAGCAGACGTAGCCTGCAATACTATAGCAATAGCAATAGCAGTTAGACTTATATACCGCTTCCTAGGGCTTTCAGCCCTCTCTAAGCGGTTTACAGAGTCAGCATATCGCCCCCAACAACAATCCGGGTCCTCATTTCACCCACCTCGGAAGGATGGAAGGCTGAGTCAACCTTGAGCCGGTGAGATTTGAACCGCTGAACTGCAGATAGCAGTCAGCTGAAGTGGCCTGCAGTACTGCACCCTAACCACTGCGCCACCTCGGCTCTACAGTGCAATACTGCACTGTAACCACTGCACCACCATAGCTCATCATTTTTATCATAAATCAGACTCTTATTTTTCAAATAAACCAGCATCAAAAAAAAAGGACTCGGGGTAGCAATATTTTAGTATTTCAGGGGCTGCCACAAAGAAGATGGGCTCAGTTTATTTTCCAAAGCACCAGAAGGCAAAACAAGAAACAAAGGAGGGAAACTAATCAGGGAGAGAAGCAACCATGGAATTAAGGAGAAACTTCCTAATAGTGAGAACAATTAACCAGTGAAACCACTTGCCTCCAGAAGTTGTGGGTGCTCCATCACTGGAGGATGATTTAAGAAGAGACTGGACAGCCACTTGTCTGAAATGGCATAGGGTCTCCTGCTTGAGCAGGGGGCTGGACTAGAAGACCTCCCTGGTCCCTTCCAGCTCTATTCTGATTGACTGATTGCGAGCCCTCTCTGAAATTGGCAGAGCGTAAGGGATTTAATCTTTTTTCCTTTCCGGTTTAATCTTGCTTTTCGGAGCTGGCTCATCTACGTTTAAAATAAAGACAGTCACCAAGCTGCCTATTTCTCCCGCAATTGTGTTGAAAGGCAAAAGGTTTGTGCGTGCTTTAAATAAGTCGCTGGCTTATTGTGTTTTGTTTTTTTTTAAAAAGCAGTCTGCTCCAGAAGTCTCTTTAATGGGCTTGTTTGCATAATTTCCATAAGACATTGTAAAGATATTGCTTTGTTTCCTTTCTAAAATTATGCAGCTGCCCATTTACGAATTCCAGGTGGAAAACAACATAAAAGCATGCCTATCAACAATAAAATCTTAATCAGGCAGAACAGAGGCAGACTGGACGGCATCTCAGCCTCAAGGTCTTTGGAAAAAGCTGAATGGGAGTCAGAAGAACCGTTAAACGGAACCTTGGAGATCATCTAGTCCAGTGGTTCCCAAACTTGGGAACTTTAAGACTTGTGGACTTTAACTCCCAGAATTCTCCAGGCAGCTCTGCTGCCTGGAGAATTCTGGGAGTTGAAGTCCACAAGTCTTAAAGTTCCCAAGTTTGAAGACCTCTGGATTATACAATCTTGGTCTTGCAACTATTCTAGAAAGAGTGCAGAGATGAGCAACAAAGAGAACCACTGATCTAGTCCAACCTTCAAAAACTAATTCTGTGGAGAGAAGCAACCTAGAACTAAGGAGAAATTCCCTGTCGGGTAGAACAATTAATCAGTGGAACAACTTGCCTCCAGAAGTTGTAAATTTTGGGCTTGGACAATCTGGAACTACGCCGCCTGCGGTCGGACCTAAGCGTAGTACACAAAATTGTCTGCTACAACGTCCTACCTCTCAACAACTACTTCAGCTTCAACCTCAATAATACACAGGCAAATAACAGATACAAACTCAAGGTCAACCGCTCCGAACTCGATTGCAGAAAATACGACTTCAGCAACAGAGTGGTCAACGCCTGACTCTGTTGTTACTTCCTCAAACCTCCCACAGCTTCAACCTCAAACTGTCTACCGTGGACCTCACCCCATTCCTAAGAGGTCTGTAAAGGGGGTGCGCATAAACGCATAATTGTGCCTTCCGTCCCTGTACTACTGCCCCCCCCATTTATTTGTATTCATTCATTCATGGCCAGGTTTATACTTCCACCTGCTATCTTGTACATGTTTGACAAACTAATAAATAAATAAAATAAATAAATGCTCCAACACTGGATGTTTTTTGGAAAGCCAACACAGTTCTATGCTGCATCAACAGAGGGATAGAATCAAGATCACGTGAAGTGTTAACACCACTTTATAATGCCTTGGTATGGCCACACTTGGAATACTGCATCCAGTTTTGGTCGCCACGATGTAGAAAAGATGTGGAGACTCTGGAAAGAGTGCAGAGAAGAGCAACCAAGATGATTAGGGGACTGGAGACTAAAACATATGAAGAACGGTTGCAGGAACTGGGTATGTCTAGTTTAATGAAAAGAAGGGCTAAGGGAGACATGATAGCAGTCTTCCAATATCTCAGGGGCTGCCACAAAGAAGAGGGAGTCAAACTATTCTCCAGGGCACCTGAGGGTAGAACAAGAAGCAATGGGTGGAAACTAATCAAGAAGAGAAGCAACGTAGAATTGAGGAGAAATTTTCTGACAGTTAGAACAATCAATCAGTGGAACAGAAGTTGCCTCCAGAAGTTGTGAATGCCCCAACACTGGAAGTCTTGGATAGCCATTTGTCTGGAACGGTATAGGGTTTCCTGCCTACGCAGGGGGTTGGACTAGAAGACCTCTAAGGTACCTTCCATCTCTATTATTCTATGTTTCAGATAGGCCAACAGACAGGCAGCTAGATATAGACTGACAGACAAGAAATGGACCCAGACAAACAAATAAGCCAGATAAAGAGAGGGAGAAACTTCAGTGATTGCAGTAGAATCAATAGATCCTTCAAGAATATCTCCAGGTTAATGCGATTAATACTGGATTTTGAAGTAAGGACAAGAAAAAAGCCAAGGGGGGGGGGGTTCCTCCCAGCAGAAGCTGTTTGTAGAACCACAGATCATTCCAGGAACGAAGCGTTGGGATTCCAACAGTCAAAGCCCCCAACTCTCTTCTGGAAGCATTTTGATTTTTCCATCCCATTGAACTGTTCTCGGGAGACCAGGCTGTTAAAATGAAGTACAAGCAGCTATTTTAAGACCCAGCAAAAGAGGAGCGGGGCTGAACCGCCTTTGCAAAACACTGTTAGTCAACTGTCAAAGGACTCATTTCACGCCAACAGGAAAAGTTTTGCAGTTGTTAGTATCAAAGTTTGTGGTTTGGCAGGGGGCCCTGTAATTCTGAACTGGAGGGGGGGGAGAATCAACAAATCCCCATTGAATACCTTTAATCAGTTTAACCACAGTCCATGCATATTGACTTGGGTATTGAAAGATATGACTGTTATGATTTTGATTTAATTTGTATGATGGTTTCACCCCTCCCCCCAGGACACAGAAGGCAGCTGATAGGTAGAACATTTTTTTTTAATGGGGAAAAACAGAGGAACTGGGAAACAGAAAAGTTTTTAAGGATTTCAGATAGATAATGATGGAGATAGATGATAGGTAGATAGGTAGGTAGGTAGTTGTGGGTAGGTAGGTAGTAGGTAAGTAGGTAGGTAGGGGGGAGAGAGAGAGATGATAGAAAATAGACAGGATAGAAGATAGAGAATTGATAGATGTAGATAGTAGATATAGACAGACAGACAGAGAGACAGATAGACAGACAGATATGATAGATGATAAAATGGAAGACCCAGAAGATAAATGTAGATAGATGATGATAGATAGATAGATAGATAGATAGATGGATGGATGGATGGATGGATGGATGGATGGATGGATGGATGGATGATAGAAAATAGGATAGAAGATAGAGAATTGATAGATGTAGATAGTAGATATAGATAGACAGACATATGATAGATGATAAAATAGAAGACACAGAAGATAAATGTAGATAGATGATGATAGATAGATAGATGGATGGATGGATGGATGGGAAGAAGGAAGGAAGGAAAGAAAATAGACAGAAGACAGGATAGAAAGTTGATATAGATAGTTGATTGATGATAGATAGATAGATAGATGTAGATAGATAGATAGATAGATAGATAGATAGATAGATAGATAGATAGATAAATAGATAGATAGATGATAGAAAATAGACAGGATAGAAGATAGAGAATTGATAGATGTAGGTAGTAGATAGATAGCTAGATAGATGTAGATAGATAGATAGATAGATAGATAGATAGATAGATAGATAGATAGATAGATAGATAGATAGATAGATAGATGATGATAGAATAGACAGGATAGAAGATAGAGAATTGATAGATGTAGATAGTAGATATAGACAGACAGACAGAGAGACAGATAGACAGACAGATATGATAGATGATAAAATGGAAGACCCAGAAGATAAATGTAGATAGATGATGATAGATAGATAGATAGATAGATGGATGGATGGATGGATGGATGGATGGATGGAAAGAAGGAAGGAAGGAAAGAAAATAGACAGAAGACAGGATAGAAGATAGAAAGTTGATATAGATAGTTGATTGATGATAGATAGATAGATAGATAGATAGATAGATAGATAGATAGATAGATAGATAGATAAGATACATAATATGATAGATAGATGATAGATAGGATAGCTAAATGATGTGGGATAGACAGAGATGATAGATGGTAGATTATAGATAGAAAGATTGATAGATGATAGTGGATAGATAGATAATTGATAGATAGATAGATAGATATAGACAGATGATAAAGAGATGAAGCTAGAGAGACAGAGAAGAAAGAGAGCAAAAGAGAAACAGACAGACAGACAGGAGGCTGTTCCAGAGGGCAGGCAATGCAACATCATGCGTGCTGCCTTACAACTTCGGTGGCCTCTGTCTGATGCCCATAGCAGCAAGCCTTAGAGTGGCCTCAATCTGGGGGTGGGTGGGTGGGTGGGTGGATGAGGTCTAAATCTAATGCAACCATGAGTAACCTAACTATGATTCCGTCAGCTCAGGAACTGCCACTGTCGCACAACAGGTGTCGTTGTGCCCCTGCTTCCTGCCAACCTTCTTCCCCAATGGGCAGAATCAAGAGGTGGACTTGCCTTTCAGGGACCACACTCGCAACATCGCAATCCCCCCCGTGCTTGGGCTGTTTCCTTTCCCTGCAATTAACGTGCCCATTCCGCTGGCTGGATAACGCAGCTTCCTCTTCTCCCGCCACTATTCAACGACACTAGTTACTATGGCAACAGCAAGAATCCTTCAGTACATTTGTAGATTGACCCACTCAGAAAGATAACGGAACAACCAGATTGCCTTCGCCTGTTGTTATGCCGCAGGTATATTTGAGAGTTGCTTTTGGGGAATCAAAAAAAAAAAAGCAGATGGTATGTTCGAATGAAGTTGGGAAACTCAGGGCGAAGTCTAGCTCCAGCTTTGGACGTTGAAAGGATGAGTAAATCACTGCTGTCTCTTAAGCCAAGTTCCTTCCTAGAATTGCCCCAAAAGGTGCTTCTTTCTGGTTTTTAATAGCAATAGCAATAATAGCAGTAGACTTATATACCGCTTCATAGGCCTTTCAGGCCTCTCTAAGCGGTTTACAGAGAGTCAGCATATTGCCCCCAACAATCTGGGTCCTCATTTTACCCACCTCGGAAGAAGGATGGAAGGCTGAGTCAACCCTGAGCCGGTGAGATTTGAACCGCTGACCTGCTGATCTAGCAGTAGCCTGCAGTGCTGCATTTAACCACTGCGCCACCTTGGCTCTTTTTCTTTGAAGACATTTCCCTTCTCATCCAAGAAGCTTCTTCAGCTCTGACTGGATGGTGGGGAATGGAAGGATTTATACTCCTTGCAGACAACTGGTCATTTGCATCCTTTTAGAGAGTCATTGAGGCCACTTGGAGGTTTATCTGTGTCTTCAGGGTCACCTGAGTGGTGCAAATGGTTCCTGTAGTTTGCAATTTTTTCCTCTGGAAACCTGGGTACTTGAGAGACCGCCTGCTGCCAATTACCTCCAATAGACCGATCAGATCCCACAGATTAGGCCTCCTCCGAATCCCATCCGCCAACCAATGCCGACTGGCGACTACCCGGAGGAGAGCCTTCTCTGTGGCTGCTCCAACCCTCTGGAACAAGCTCCCCGTGGAGATTCGAACCCTCACCACCCTCCAGGCCTTCCGCAAAGCCCTTAAAACCTGGCTGTTCCGACAGGCTTGGGGCTAAAGAGTTTTTGCCCCCCTTCTCGAATGGTATGGTTGTTGTGTGTTTTTAAATTTTTGTATTGTTATGTCTCGTCTTTTTTATCCCCCTGTCTGTACCTCCTTCCCTGATTGAATTGTGAGCCGCCCTGAGTCCCCTTCGGGGAAAAGGGCGGCATATAAATGTAATCAATCAATCAATCAATCAATCAATCAATCAATTCCTACTGCCACGTCATTCCAAGGGTGTTCATCCCAAATTGAATAGCTAAAGATCTATAGAGATTCTCAGTCATCCAGCTCATGGTTGTCCCAACGGTGCTTTTTCAGGAGGCAACTGGACTTTCAAGTTTTTCTATGAAGATGTTTCGCTTCTCACCCAAGAAGCTTCTTCAGCTCTGACTGGATGGTGGGGAATGGAAGGATTGATACTCCTTGCAGACAGCTGGTCATTTGCAACCTTTTAGAGATTCCTTGAGGCCACCAGGACACAGACAAATCTCCAAGTGGCCTCAAGGACTCTTTAAAAAGGATGCAAATGACCAGCTGTCTGCAAGGAGGATCAATCCTTCCGTTCCCCAAAGAGAGAAGCAACTTAGAACTAAGGAGAATCCTGACAGTAAGAACAATCAACAATGGAACAATATGCCTTCAGATTCCATTGATTCATTGTTCTCACAGTCCGGAAATTTCTCCTTAGTTCTAGGTTAATGCTCTCCTTGATTAGTTTCCACCCATTGCTTCTTGTTCTACCTTCAGGTGCCTTGGAGAATAGCTTGACTCCCTCTTCTTTGTGGCAACCCCTGAGATATCGGAAGACTGCTATCATGTCTCCCCTGGTCCTTCTTTTCATTAAACTAGACATACCCAGTTCCTGCAACTGTTCCTCATACGTTTTAGCCTCCAGTCCCTTAATCATCTTTGTTGCTCTTCTCTGCATTCTTTCCAGAGTCTCCACATCTTTTTTTTTCTTACTGGTTGCCAGTTCCCACTAGTACCAGTCTGATCGAGCCAACAGCAATATTATTCAAGGCTGATGCCAAATGGGAAAAGAGCCACCTTCTCTTCCTGTCCAAATGAAAAATAATAAAAAAAGACCAACATCAACCAAAAAAAGAAAAGAAAAAGAAGGCGAGAAGATATTCTCTGGCCTGCTTGCCAGTCCCTAAAAGGAAATACGATTTCTGTGTTGGAAACCTGCTGTGGGTAATATTTTTCCTTGGAAAACCAGCCCCCGAGCTCTTTCCCTCCACATGCACGCAATCTATAGTGTGTGTCTCCATCTTTGTGTAGGAGACAAGGTGCATCATTCCAAGTGTGTCATCACTGCGGCAACCCCCACAGTTTGCTGTGAATGTTCTCACATTCCCACGCATGCAGGGAATCAGATTAACAGAGTTGGAAGGGACATTATAGGTCATCTAGTCCAGTGTTTCTCAACCTTGGTCACTTGAAGATGTCTGGACTTCAACTCCCAGAATTCCCCAGCCAGCATTCGCTGGCTGGGGAATTCTGGGAGTTGAAGTCCAGACATCTTCAAGTGGCCAAGGTTGAGAAACACTGATCTAGTCCAACCCCCCAACCCCCGTATTCAAGCAGGAGACCCTACACCATTTCTAACAAATAGTAGTCCAGTCTCTTCTTGAAAGTCTCAAGTGATGAAGCGCCCACAACTTCTGGGCAACTTCTGTTCCATGGGTTGATTGTTCTCATTGTCAGAAAGTTCCTCCTTATTTCTAGGTTTATTTTATTATTTTATTAAACACATTTATATGCCGCCCAATCCCGAAGGACTCTCTTTGTTCAGTTTTCATCCATTATTCCTTGTCTGACCTTCAAGTGCCTTGGGAGAATAGTTTGACTCCCTCTTCTTTGGGGCAACCCCTGAGATATTGGAAGTCTGCTATCATGTCTCCCCTAGTCCTTCTTTCTATTAAACTAGACCTACCCAGTTCCTTCAACCGTTCTTCATATGTTTTAGCCTCCAGTCCCCTAATCATCTTGGTTGCTCTTCTCTGCACTCTTTCTAGAGTCTCCACATCTTTTTTTATATTGTGGTGACCAAAACTGGATGCCGTATTGGAAGTGTGGCCTTACCAAGGCATTATAAAGTGGTATTAGTACCTCCCTTGATCTTGACTAACTCTGCTAATGCAATTTAGGATTGCACTGGCTTTTTTGGCTGCTGCAGCAGCCACATCCTCAACAGATGACCAAAATTGAGCCCCAAATGTTGGTTGTTTAAGTGAGAAATCTGCGAAGCGAGTTTTGCCCCATTTTACAACCTCTCTTGCCGCCGTCGCGAAGTGAATCTCTGCAGTTGTTAAGGTAGTCACCCGGTTGTTAAATCTGGCTTCCCCGTTGACTTTGTTGGTTGGGAGGTCACCAAAAGGGACCGCGTGACTCAGGGATAGTGCAGCTGCCATAAATATTAGCCAGATGCCAAGCATTCAAATGTTGATCATGGGACCACCATGGGGATGTTGCAATGGTCGTAAGTGTGAAAAAAGGCTCATAAGTCTCTTTTTTCGGTGCCGTTGGAACTTCGAATGGTCACTAAAGGAATTGTTGCAAGATCCTCGCACAAATGTGTGTGTAAATGCCTCTGTTCAAGAGTTATTAGAAGGATTCCCACCCAGGGGTAAAATGCTCTGAAATCTGCTACCGGCTCGCTTCGCTACAGGTTTGCTTCAGGCGCTACCCGCAGCGCTGAAAAAGGAGGATTAAGAAGCCTTTTCTGACTCTGCAAAGGTAAGTAGAACTGGAGGGGGGAGGAATAGCTCTGCTGCATGATTTAGCTTCGCTAGAAAGCAGGATTTTCTGCTTTCTAGGGAATATAAATCATGTGGCCCAGCTGATAGTTGCACAGCTGATCATCAGAACTACTGGTTCGCCCGAACTGGTAGAATTTTTACTACCAGTTTGAGCAAACTGATAGCATTTTTTTACTACCAGTTCAGGCGAACTGCTAGCATTTTTACTACTGGTTTGGGCAAACTGGTAGCATTTTTTTTACTATATTGAAATATACAATATTACAATACAATATTGAAAAATGAGCTTGTAACTTGAAATTCTTCAAACGTAAGAATTAGTGTGTGTGTGTGTGTGTGTGTGTGTGTGTGTGTGTGTGTGTGTGTGTGTGTATTTGTTTCACTAAACAATTTGGAGCCTAACCAGTACAACCCTCTGGAACATTTCTGCAAATTAAAAATAACAGTGTGTGAAGGTCTCTAGAGAGCCACACTTTTTATTTATTAGTTTACTGGATTATATTTGGATTTATGCATTTTCCAGGGAGGCGTTTGGCATAAGGGAAACTTTTCTTCTGTGGTTAAAAAAAAAAAAAAGAGAGAGAGGGAGAGAGAGGCAGTAGCCGAAAAAGCAATCCTAAATTGCATGAATAGAGGGACAGAATCAAGATGTTGTGAAGTTCTATGCTGCTTTACAAAGCCTTAGTAAGACCAAGCGTGTCATAAGTGCATCCGGTTTTGGTCGCCACAATATTAATAAAAAAGTTGACTGTAAATTGTTCTGCACATGGGCAGAAACATGCCGGCAATGACAGAAGAGACTAGGGAACCGGTTCGGGGGTGTGGTCGCTGCCAATTCTGCGACCCAGGCCAAAAAACCACTTACCGGTTCATCTGAAGCGGGAGCAACCCACCTCTGGCACTATTGATTCGGCTGAACCCTCTCTGCGGACATGCCAGCTGTCCAGGAGTGGGTTCCTGCCAGTTCTAACCTCTTCTCTAGAAGAGGTTCCACAAATCTACAGTGCCGTTTAGAACCGGTTCCAGCTCCCTCCCCCCGTCCGTCCGCACATCATCAAGATGAAGAGCGAGAGGAGGAATTCTGGGAGTTGAAGTCCACAAGTCTTAAAGCTGTCAAGTTTGAACACCCCTGGGGTTTGTTTTTTTCTAAAGGGTTAGGGGTGCAAGGATTTTGTAACTTGACAGCTTTAAGACTTGCACACTTCAATGCCAGAATTCCTGAACCAACATGCCTGGAGGAGGAATTCTGGGAGTTGAAGTCCACAAGTCTTAAAGCTGTCAAGTTTGAACACCCCTGAAATGGACAAACTAACTAAAGAAATCCAGGGAAAAGAAGAATCAGAATTCTACCAGATATGGGATAAATGGTATAGGTGGATGGAGGAAAGAAACAAGAATCAATGAAGGAATATAACAAAACTCAAAAAATAATAGCTATGAGTAAAATAAGAGGGTTAAGAATGGTGAAATCCGAATGAAATACAATAGAAGGGGAAATAATATAAGATGAGCGATATCAATTGATAATTGCTATTAGAAAGAACAGGAAGCCCCTGTTCGTATTGTATTGTGTAAATGTGGTGCACATCTAAGTTTTGTGTGTGTGTGTATTTTACATGTTTGTTAATAATTTTTTCCCCTTTCTTTAAATCTTCTTTTTGTAGGTCATTCTTTGGGGCAAAGAATTCAGTGACATCGACTTGGCCACTCCCACCCAGTCACATAACTGGCAAGCCACTCCCGCTCAGTCACATGACTGCCAAGCTACTCCCACCCAGTCACATGATCACCAAGCCACTCCTACCCAATCACATCAAGCCACTCCCACAAAACAGGCCACACCTACAGAAGAGATTCTAAAAAAGTTTGAAACCCACCACTGCCAAGGTCCCTTTCCAACTCTGATTATTCAATGTTGTATGAGAGAGAAAAAAATCTGGCCTGCTGTCCGAGGAGAAAGTTAGTTTGAAAAGGCTGAAGAAACTGGAAAAGTGTGACTAGGAAATGTTAGTCATTTGTTGTTTGATGAATACTACTTCAAAGGCTTTCCCCAAATAATGCCTCTTAAGGAAGAAACGGGCTTTTTCATGGACAAACAAATTCACTTTTATTGATAATCAGTTTCCTTCAGGGCAAATCCCTTCATCCTATCAAGGATTCTTCTGTTGAGTAGATGCCTTCACATTTTATGAATGTCACATTTTTGCTAATATTTGTCTCTGTGCCAGGAGAATGGAAGAGGGATCACTTAGACATTTCTGGAATGAATCAGGAGATTCCAATAGAGAAGAGTCGAAGTATTATGCTTTACACTCAGAAAAACAGAGCTTGTGCTCAGAAGAGACATCTCCCCGAAATTTTTCAGACCAGCTTAAAAAAAAAAAGAGGACCATAGTAATAGTGAGACTCGCAATTTAGCTACAAGGTCCAGATTCTATACTACGTTCAAGAACGGTTCCATACAAGAGAGATATTACAAGCAAGGAGTTGCTAAGAGGAGTCCATACAGATTTGATCAAGAGGATGTTTGGAGGACTGGATCCACAAATGGCAGAAGACATTAGAATGTTTTGCTACTGGAAAGATACAGGTTGATAAGATGGAAGAGTATAATTTAAAACTAGCTAAACTTAGTTAAATTTAGTGACAATAGGTATAGTTAAATAAAAATTGACAATGATAGTAATGTATACAATGTGTTATGATAAGTAATAATTGGATATGAATATTGAATGTTACCCGTGAAGGAAGGCTAAAAATCCTTTTGGACTATATATAAAGGTTATTAATAACAATAACAATAAAAAAGAACAAAATTAGACTCAGCTAAGTTTTAATTATTAGGGGCGGGGAAATGTTATGATATAGGATATAGTTAAATAAAGAAAGGATAATGATAATAAATTATATACATGTATGGGTATAATATAAGGGAATTGGATGTAAATGATAAACAGGGATTTGGAAAGGAGGATTAGAAAATTTTGGTGTTAAATATTATGGATGTTTAGCTAGAATAGGATATGAGGATTTAATGTTAAGGGAGGATTTTATAAATAAGTAAATAAAATGCAGGTGGTTATGTATTAAATCTTGGTATAGTTTATGATGAAGGGCGTTTAAATAATCATAGTCAAATAAAAGTGGAGGTATGATGATGGTAATGTAATAAATATCCGAGTTAAGATATTAGAGTTAATATGAATTATATTTGATGTACGGTGGAAGAGATACACAAAAGCCTTTTGTAACCAACTGATACACTTTCTACAGTATGTAAAGAAGGAGTGTTGAAAGAAACGTCCTTCTGGGTTCAGCTCCAAGTGGGGGAAAAGACACTGGAGACATGGAGGCTGCTTGGAAAGATGGTTTATTGTTGGACAGGCCCACATGGCTTGAGCCCTGAACAGAAAAGGTGATCACATGTTTCAATGTAGGTGGAGAAGAAGAGAGAGGGGCTGAGGAAGGGGCTTGCTAGGCTTTTTATACCCTGTTTAGTCCCACCTCTCTGTTTCCTGTTCCTGTGTAAGAAATGTATTCTGACTGGTTGTCAGACTCCCACGGTGCCATGCAGGGGGTTACTCTCTAGGCTGTGATGAGTTCTCAGATGCCTTGTGGTCAGTTGAGTATATTATCATACCTTTCTGTAGCTTCTGATGAAGTCTTTATTATGTAAAGTGGGCAAGCCTGGCCATCTCAATGGCCAATTAACTGGGGATGGGCAGAAAGCTAGAGGCAACTATTCTGTCTTTTAAAACATGTTTCTTTTCACATCCAGAGAAATATTCCGCCGTTTCAATATTTCCTAGGATATTTCATTTTTCTGGGAGAGGGCTGGATGATAACTTCCCACAGGAGGATTTGTATGTTTGTTTTGAAAATTATATATATATATATATATATATATATATATATATATATATATATATATATATATATATATATATATATATATATATATATATATATATATATATATATATATATATATATATATATATATATATACTTAAAGTCACAACCCCTGGTATGCCCAAGTGTGGGAGGAAGGTCACACTTCCACTCTCTGTCATTAGGCTCGTCACAAGAGTCCATCCAGACAGAAACCCAATATTTTTACTGTTGCCTTTGTTATATTTGTGTTTTTATTTGTGCTGATAAATAAATAAAGGAAGACTATACTAGTCTTCCTTTATTTATTTATCAGCACAAATAAAAACACACATATATATATATATATATATATATATATATATATATATATATATATATATATATATATATATATATATATATATATATATATATATATATATATATATATATATATATATATATATATATATATATATATATATATATATATATATATATATATATATATATATATATATATATATATATATATATATATATATATATATATATATATATATATATATAAAGAACGGTTCCAGAACTTGGAAAACTTTAACAATTCAAAGCACCAGCCAGAAATGTCACTTTCCCCTATGGGGGAAAGAGAGAGCAGTTTGGTGCAGTGGTGAAAGCACCAGTCTACAAATGAGGAGGCCCTGGATTCTAGTCCCGTCTTAGACAGAAAGTCAGTTGGGTGATTTGGGGCCAGTTACCTCCCTTAGCACTAGTGCAGTGTTTCTCAACCTTGGCCACTTGAAGATGTCTGGACTTCAACTCCAAGAATTCCCCAGCCAGCATTCGCTCACCTCTGGCACTACTGGTTCGGCCGAGCCCTCTCTGCGGACATGCCAGCCATCGCCTCAGTGGAGCTCCACTGCGCACGTGTGCGCGTCTCCCATCAGCCAGCTGGTCTTTGGGTCTCTGCCGCACGGGGGCACGGCGCATGCAAGCGCATGAACAGAGGGGAGCATGCATGGGGGGGGCTTGCATTGTATTTGGGGGCCTCCACGCCTCGTTTTGCCTTCCAGGTTGGTGTAGGAAGCCCCCCAAAACGGGGCATGGGAGGGTTAAAACGATGTCGAAGGATTCCAGGAAGGATCTCTCTCTTTTTTCCCCCCTCCCTGGATCCTCCATCAGATTTTTTTTTAAACTTTTCCCTTAAAATACAATTCCTGACCTTGTTTTGGATCTACCAAGCATCCGATCTGCTATTTGTTCATTAGTGCCGCAGCATTTAAGCTGGGAACTGTTGCCATGGCAGCATAAAAGGATGGAGATGTTTTGACTGATTATGACATGAAACGGCAGCTCCCAGGGTGAACATCATTCTGATGGATGGATGGATGGATGGATGGATGGATGGATGGGTTGATTGGCTGGCTTCCTTGTTTGCAACAATAGCGTTATTGATGTTTGGGGCTTCACCCCTCTTAAGGACGCTGGAGGGAACGGAAGGGGCAGGAGAGGCAAAGCTGGCCCAGGGAAGGCTAAGTTTCTAAAAGGAATAAAAATCAAGGCAGCAAGGAAAGTTGGCAAAACAGAGTAATTACAACAGGATAACAGAGTTGGAAGGGACCTCGGAGGTCTTCTAGTCCATCCCCCTGCTCAGGCAGGAAACCCCGTCCCATTTGAGACACATGGTTGTCCAATCTCTTCTTAAAAACCTTAAGCACTGGAGCATTTACAGCTTCTGGAGGACTAGAAGGTCCCTTCCAACACTGTTGTTCTGTTCTGTTCTGTTCTGTTCTGTTCTGTTCTGTTCTGTTCTGTCCTGTCCTGTCCTGTCCTGTCCTATCCTATCCTATCCTATCCTATCCTATCCTATCCTATCCTATCCTATCCTATCCTATCCTATCCTATCCTATCCTATCCTATCCTATTCTATCCTGTCTCCTCTATCCTATCCTATCCTTTCCTATTTCCTCTACCTTCTACCCTCTATCCCCTATCTTATCCTATCCTATCCTATCCTATCTCCTTTATCCTATCCTATCCTATCCTATCCTATCCTATCCATCCTATCCTATCCATCCTATCTCCTTTATCCTATCCTATCCTATCCTATCCTATCCTATCCTATCCATCCTATCCTATCCATCCTATCTCCTTTATCCTATCCTATCCTATCCTATCCTATCCTATCCATCCTATCTCCTTTATCCTATCCTATCCTATCCCCTTTATCCTATCCTATCCTATCCTATCCTATCCTATCCATCCTATCTCCTTTATCCTATCCTATCCTATCCCCTTTATCCTATCCTATCCTATCCTATCCTATCTTCTTTATCCTATCCTATCTTCCTATCCTATCCTATCCTATCCTATCCCATCCCATCCCATCCTATCCTATCCTATCCTATTCTCCTTTATCCTATCCTATCCTATCCTATCCTATCCTATCCTATCCCCTTTATCCTATCCTATCCTATCTTCTTTATCCTATCCTATCTTCCTATCCTATCCTATCCTATCCTATCCCATCCCATCCCATCCTATCCTATCCCATCCCATCCTATCCTATCCTATCCTATCCTATTCTCCTTTATCCTATCCTATCCTATTCTATCCCCTTTATCCTACCTTATCCTATCCTATCCTCTCCTATCCTATCCTTTCCTATTTCCTCTACCTTCTATCCCCTATCTTATCCTATCCTATCATATCTCCCCTATCCTATCCTATCCTATCCTATCCTATCCTATCCTATCCTATCCTATCTCCTTTATCCTATCCTCCTATCCTATCCTATCTTATCCTATCCTATCCTATCCTATCCTATCTCCTTTATCCTATCCTATCCTCCTATCCTATCCTATCCCATCCTATCCTATCCTATCCTATCTCCTTTATCCTATCCTATCCTATCCTATCCTATCCTATCCTATCCTATCCTATCTCCTTTATCCTATCCTATCTCCTTTATCCTATCCTATCCTATCTCCTTCATCCTATCCTATTTTCTCTACCCTACCCTATTCTGCATTGTATTCCATTCCATTCTATTCATGCCTGTGTCTCAGTGGTGGGCTTCA
>NW_028261382.1:104222154-104237036 GCF_051295495.1 Thamnophis sirtalis | reverse complement strand
TTTCTACTTGCATTTTTCACATGCTTTTGAACTGCTGGGTTGGCAGAAGAGCTGGACAAGTAACGGGAGCTCACTCTGTTACCCGGGTGCTAGGGATTCGAACCGCCGAACTGCCAACCTTTCTGATCGGCAAACTCAGTGTCTTAGCCACTGAGCCACCATGTCCCTCTGCCCATAACACGCTGCCCAAAACACGCTGCTAAAAATTCTAAATATATCTCCCTGTCTAAAGACATTTGTGACCTCCTAAAATAGCAGAAGGTCCTTCAATTGAGAGAGGATATTCCAGAGTTTCGTCCTGAGACGATTGGGTGAACCATCTCCTGAAATCAGCAGCCAAGGAACAGTGCTGGTATGAAGTAGACATGGAGATAATTAATGCTGAGATGGTATCTAATTAAAATGCAGCCCAAAGAGATTAAAATAGGCTTGTTTGTTAGCACCGTGTTCTCTGAAAGCAAAGCGGTGATGCAGAATGCGCCTCTTAACCTTGGATGTGGGAAGAAGGAACCAAAGAGAGGCTGAATTTAGTGTTTTGCTTCACATTTGCCAGCTTCGATATATAATTCAACGTACTAATTATGACCTTTAAAGCGCTCCATGGCTTAGGCTCAGGGTACCTGCGAGACAGTGGTGGGTTTCAAAATTTTTTAGAAACTCTTTTGTAGGTGTGGCCTGCTTTTGTGGGAGTGGCTTGCCCGCCATGTGATCAGGTGGGAGTGGCTTGCCAGCCATGTGACTGGGTGGGCATGGCCAACTTGTAAAATGTGGTGAAACTCACTTACTCACAGCGCTCTTGCTTAGCAACCAAAATGTTCCCTCAGAAACTCTGGCATTTGAAGCACGCAAGTCTTAAAGCTGTCAAGTTACAAGACCCTTGCACCCCTAACCCTTTAGAAAGAAACCCCAGGGGTGTTCAAACTTGACAGCTTTAAGACCTTGTGGACTTCAACTCCCCAGAATTCCCTCTTCTTGCTCTTCATGTGCGGACGGGCGGGGGGAGGGAGATGGAACCGGTTCTAAACGGCACTGTAGATTTGTGGAACCTCTTCTATAGAGGAGGTTAGAACTGGCAGGAACCCACCCCTGTTGCGAGACCACCTACTGCCAACAGTATCCTCCCACTGTCCAGTGCGATCCCACAGAGTTGGCCTTCCTCAGGGTCCCGTCAGCCAGACAGTGTCAGCTAGCCACCCCAGGGGCAAGAGCCTTCTCTGTGGGAGCACCTTCTCCTCTGGAATGAGCTGCCCCCGGAGCTTTGCATAATCCCCAACCTCGGGTCCTTCCGACGTGCCCTAAAAGTTTGGCTTTTCCAGCAAGCCGGCTGGCCTCAAACAGAATAAAATATAGGATTAATTTGGTTGTTAATTTTAATTTAATTTTTAATTTTTTTATTGTAAACATCAATTGGGTCTTTTGGATACTTTATTTAACGTCCCTTCTAATTTTTGAAATATGTGTTTTCTTTTATGTTGTACGCCGCCCTGAGTCCTTTGAGATAAACCTAAACCTAACCTAAATAATGTGGGGTCCTCTACATTTAAGTTTTATTCTTCCTTGCTCAGTAATACCTTCATACCATCTCTTACCTGTGGAAGGGTCGGAGAACTTTAATTACACAGTTGAAGATGAGACTAGATACAGGCTAGATATAAAGCCCTAGTGAGACCACACCTGGAATACTGCAACCAATTTGGGTCACCATACTACAAAAACAGATGTTGAGACTTTGAAAAAAAAATAAGAGAAGAGCAGCTAAGACGATCAAAGGCCTGAAGACTAAAACATATGCAGAATGGATGCAGGGTTAGTCCAAAGAAAAGAAGAATTAGGGGCAACAGTGTTGTCATATAACTCCTTGTGTAGGTGTGGCGGTCACCCATGGCCCAGTGCATAACAGGGCATGCGCAGCCACGCTGAACCACACAGGAAAAAACAAACTCCTAAAAGACATAATATCCTGATAGTTCACTCTAGATGTGCCTTACCCAACGACGCCCAGGATTTGATCATATATAGACAGAACTTCCCTGAGCAGTAGATTAGCAATTGTAGTTTGACAGGCTGTCTTAAATCACATGCTGATTGCTCCTCCTGCCTTTGTCCTATCTCAATAAAAGGGGCTCCCAGACCCCAATCTGGGTCGCCTCATCCCGAGAAAGCTCGTGTCCATGTCTTTTCTCAACATTGGCCTCATGGGCGAACCACGGGTACTTCACACAACAGGATAGCAGTATTCCAGTATTTAAGGGGCTACTACAAACAAGAGGGGGTCCCTATAGGTGCTTGAGAAAGAGACGGACTCCTCCCATAACAAATGACGACCTCAAAATTGGACAACGTGATCCTCCATGGTTGGGGGAGAAGGGAAAGTATTGTTTAATTAAGTAAGCATTTGCACCAGAAAACCAGAGCTGGTTTTGATTCTTCAGTACCGAAATGGTGTAGCAATAGCAATAGCAGTGGACTTATATACCGCTTCATAGGCCTTTCAGGCCTCTCTAAGCGGTTTACAGAGAGTCAGCATATTGCCCCCAACAATCTGGGTCCTCATTTTACCCACCTCGGAAGGATGGAAGGCTGAGTCAACCCTGAGCCGGTGAGATTTGAACCGCTGACCTGCTGATCTAGCAGTAGCCTGCAGTGCTGCATCTAACCACTGCGCCACCTTGGCCCTTGGTGTATCTGATAAAGTTTTACTTTCGGGAATTCAAAGCTCCCAGAGAGGGTTTCCTTATTTTGGGTTCACTAGTTGGACAATTGACAAGAAGACCTTCAAAGTTCTTTCCATGTCTGTTGTTTTGTGATTGTTTTGTACAAAATAAGATTCATTCCAAGCAGGAATGTGTCCATTTGTTTCTGGGTAACTCTTTTACCTTGCAAATGAATGTTTACTTTTCATTCCCACGTATCTGGTATGGTTCATTCAGCCTGCACATCTGGTAAAGGGACCCAAATTTCCCAGGGCCACACTTTCTCAACTACTTACTTATCTTTTCGAAGGCCCTTTACTTGCTTGTAACTCAGCCACAAAGTAGAAAGTACAAAGGAGAAGAAGAACTGGAAGAGAAAAAGTAAGAGTTTGAGCTGCAAAATAATCAATTATCCTTTACACAGTTCAAAGCATCTGGGAAGAGTATTCTAATTATTAAATTATATTCTTATTGTTGCAGTCTCGGGCCCCCGTGGCGGTAACTAAAAATTATTTTAATCTTTTAAAATTTACCGTTTAATCAGATAAGCAGGAACAAGAAAAGGGGGGAAAAAAGCAAAAAAACCCAAGAGATTTAAATTTGCATTAATATTCAGCCTTTCATGCAAGAAGCCCAAGACCAGGTGTGGCACTATATCTCCCAAGAGTAACTTTCCCGCAGTCCCATAGTTCCAGTTTTATTCCGCAGTGGAATAATAAAAATAAATAAATCTGTTATCTAGCTTTTCAAATTATCTTCTTCTTTTAGAGGAGCTTCTTCTTTTTTGCACTTTATTCCAAGAATAGTTTAGATTCCCCCCCCCCAATTTTGGGGGGGTTTGATTTAATGAGTTTTGTGTCAGGGTTCCAAATAGCATCCAAAAATAAATCAGTGTTCCAAGTCAAAGTATTTCTCAAAGTTCCAATTTATTAAGAGAGACATGTTGGCACATCTGGGGAAACCCGAATCTGAAAGCTTCCCGGTTTTCCCCACCCCGTTGAAAGTCCAAGATCTTGCCCCCACACCAACAAGTCCATCCCATAGTCCAATCTCCCACTGCCATGCTGGCAGCTTCCACCCCTCCAGTTCCAGTCCGGTGCAGAGATGCAAAGACAAAGAATGACCTTGGCTCTCTAGAAAGAATGTTGTTATGGCTACATATTATCTAACTCCTACAATTCTCCCTCCCATTTTCCCACAATAGAAAAAGGCATAGTAGAATAATAGAAAGTGTGGCAGGCCAAAGATCCAAAAGAAAACGGCATGCCTGACACTTCGTTTATCTTCCGAGATGTTAGAGAAAGCTATTGTGCATGGATTTGGACAGCTGTTAGATTGATGCATTTTGTTCTGAACTTCGATGTGAAGAGTTTTGGGAACTGTGAAGCAGCCTGGAGCCGGAGAAAATAGATGCCACGTAAATTAATGTTAATGAATTAATCTCCCCTGTCCTGAAATGTCTCTCACTACCCAATTCCTCCTACCTGAAACTTCTCCAAAAACATCACTGCAAAGATCCCTCATGAGATCGGTCTACTGGGATTGAACCGAAACACATGAGGTTGAGGAAGATGAAGACTCTGCAGGAAATAAACTGGAAAAAAATCAGGGCCATTGATGTGGTTGGAAGAAACGTCCTTCTGGGTTCAGCTCCAAGTGGGGGGAAAAAGACACTGGAAACATGGAGGCTGCTTGGAAAGATGGTTTAATGGTGGACAGGATCACATGGCTTGAGCTCCTGAACAGAAAAGGGGGATCAGATGCTTCCAGATGTTGGGTGAAGAAGAAAAAGAGGCCAAGATGCTGAAAATCCCTGGCTTTATGTCCTCTCTGGCCTTTGATCTTGATCTTGTATTCTGATTGGTTGTCAGACTCCCATGGCGCCATCCAGGGGCAACTCTTTAGGTTGTGCTTTGAGTTGAAGTTTGGTTGAGCATCGCTTCTTCCCAGGTGCCCCGTGGTGAGATGGATAAAGAGCTAATACTATCATGCCTTAATCCCATCACCCTGGAGTTGAAGGGGGGAGATCTTTGTTATGTTAAATAGACTAGCTCAGGCCTTTAATGACAAAGGTGGGGCTATTAAAAGTGAGTCTGTTTCCTGCCTAAAAAACATGTTTCTCCATTTCTTATCCAGGGAAATGTAATATTCTGCCTCTTCAATATTTACCAGGATATTTCATTCTTTTCTAGGAGAGGGGTGGGCTTTAACTTCCTGCAATATAGAGGGACTGAGTGGCTGAGTGAATAAGGAGGAAAGGGGGAGGGAGGGAGAGGGGGAAGGAAGGAAGGAAGGAAAGTGGAAGGAAGGAGGGATGGAAGGAGGAAGGGAGGAGGGAGGGAAGGTGCCAGAGTCTATTCTTATAGCAATAGCAATAGCAATAGCTTTCAGCCCTCTCTAACCCTAAACCTAACCCTAAACCTAACCCTGAACCTAACCCTAAAACTAACCTGCGCTTTTGTTGGTATTACCCCGTGTTGAGGGTTGTCGTGAATGAATAATTCAAAAGCTAAGGAAGCCGAATCGTTCAGCTGTTAGGGACCCTGGAAGCTTTGATTATCCATCTGGCAAAGTTCTTTTTTTTTCCTCCTTCTTCTTTTCACCTCGTCCCTGCTTCAACGAGCGATCGCTTCTGATCAAAACACGGCTTGTGTCATGATTAAACTGCAAAGGTCTTTGCTGGAGAGAGAGAGAGAGAGCAGAATGTTGGGACTCAAAGAGCCAGCATTCACACTGTCTCTTTTGGTGCCTCTCATCTCCCTGGGTGTTTTTATCTTTTTTTAAAAAAAATTCAGCTCAAGTCAGAACATGGAGATAAATACCTGTTACTTTGAAAAGGATCTCTTTATTCTGACTCTCACGCCTTTCTCCAAATGGGCATCGTGCTCCTTTTTTTTGTTTTTTGCCTTTTCAAAAAAAAAAAAAGGGGAAGATGGTTGAACAGTGACATCAAATAAGGACAAAACATCTAAGGAGGATTGACAGGCAGCAGGGGGTAATTTCCAGTCTTTGGTAGGAACAAAATGCTGGAAAATGCATTTGGAAGGACGGTGGCCTCTATTCAGAAGAGACTGTGGAGAAGTGATTATGGGGTTGACCTCTATTTTCTGTCCTGTTTTGGACTGGGTTGGGAGTTCCACCTTTGTTCCAGAGTCAGGGGTCTATTAGAGGGGTCTACTAGAGCCCCCCCCCTCCTGATTGGTGTTCTAACCCTAAATCAGACTCAGGAAAAGAAGAATTAACAAGATTTTCAGTTCCTGGGAGACGGTAAGGGTTTAAAGAAAGGAAAGGAGTGAGGAAGAGAGCAAGGAAGGAAGGAAATAGAGAGGACGTAAAGAGAGGAAGGGAGAGAGGAAAGAAGGAAGGAAAGAAGGAAGGAAGGAAGGAAGGAAGGAAGGAAGGAAGGAAAGAAGGAAGGAAATGAAGAAAAGTATTAGGTAGGTAGGAAGGAAGGATGGAAAGAAGAAAATGGAAAGGAAGGGAAAAGGGAAGAAGGGAGAGGAGGAAGGGAGGGAGGAAGGAGGTGTAAAGGAAAGAAGAAGGAAAGGGAAGAAGGAAGGAGGTATTAAGGAAAGAAGAAGAAAAGGGAAGAAGGAAGGAGGTGGAAACAAAGGAAAGGAAAGGAAGAAGGGACGAAAGGGGGAAAGATGGGAAGAAGGAAAGAGGTGGAAAGGAAGGGAAAAGGGAAGAAGGGAGAGGAGGAAGGGAGAGGAGGAAGGGAGGGAGTGGGGAGAAAGGAAGGAAGGAAGGAGGACTAAACAAAAGGGAGAAAGGGAGGAAGAGAGGAGATGGAAACAAAGGAAAGAGGAAGGGAGGAAAGGAGGAAGGATGGGAAGAAGGAAGGAGATGCAAAGGAAGAACAAGAAGAAGGGAAGAAAGGAGTGAAGGAAGAAAGCAACAAAGATGATTAGGGGACTGGAGACTGAAACATATGAAGACATATAAATATACCCAGGAATTGGGTATATTTAGTTTAAGAGAAAGAAGGACCAGGGGAGACATGATAGCAGACTTCCAATATCTCAGGGGTTGCCACAAAGAAAAGGGAGTCAAACTATTCTCCAAAGCACCTGAGGGTAGAACAAGAAGCAATGGGTGGAAACTAATCAAGAAGAGAAGCAACTTAGAGCTGAGGAGAAATTTCCTGACAGTTAGAACAATTAATCAGTGGAACAACTTGCCTCCAGAAGTTGTGAATGCCCCAACACTGCAAGTCTTTAAGAAGATGTTGGATAGCCGTTTGTCTGAAATGGTATAGGGCAGTGGTAGTCAACCTGTTCCCTACCACCCACTAGTGGGCGTTCCAGCTTTCATGGTGGGTGGTGGGAGTTTTGTCCGATACTGAAGCACTTTCCTTTTTAAAAATTGAATTGACTTTAAAAAAAAATTCATAGCATTATTTAAAAATGTTCATTAGGTTTTCATAAAATCACCATTACTGTGGAACCGGTGGGCGGTTAGAAAATTTCACTACTAACAGAGATACAAGAGTGGGCGGTAGGTATAAAAAGGTTGACTACCCATGGTATAGGGGTTTCCTGCCTAGGCAGGGGGTTGGACTAGAAGACCTCCAAGGTCCCTTCCAACTCTGCTATTGTATTGTGTTGTAAGATCACCTGAAGTGTTAATACCACTTTATAATGCCTTGGTAAGGCCACACTTGGAATATTGCATCCAGTTTTGGTCACCAAAACTGGATGCAATATTGATGTAAAAAAGATACTGAGAATCTAGAAAGAGTGCAGAGAAGAGCAAGAAAGAGGATTAGGGGACTGGAGGCTAAAATATATGAAGAACGGTTGCAGGAACTGGGTATGTCTAGTTTAATAAAAAGAAGGACTAGGGGAGACATGACAGCAGTCTTCCAATATCTCAGGGGCTGCCACAAAGAAGAGGGAGTCAAGCTATTCTCCAAAGTATCTGAGGGCAGAACAAGAAGCAATGGGTGGAAACTAATCAAAGAGAGAAGCAACTTAGAACTGAGGAGAAATTTCCTGACAGTTAGAACAATCAATCAGTGGACCAATTTGCCTCCAGAAGTTGTGAATGCTCCAACACTGGAAGAGTTTAAGAAGATGTTGGATAACCATTTGTCTGAAGTAGTGTAGGGTTTCCTGCCTAAGCAGGGGGTTGGACTAGAAGACCTCCAAGAACCCTTCCAACTCTGTTATTCTATTCCATTCCATTCCATTCCATTTTTCTATTCTATTCTATTCTATTCTATTCTATTCTATTCTATTCTATTCCATTCCATTCCATTCCATTCCATTCCATTCCTTCCCAGAGCGGCGAAGTTTTTCCAACTATATTCACGAATGCTTCCCTCCTCCCCCAACCCCCATGTTCAGCCTGCAAATGTCAAAGGCAGAATGCAGCTTTTCTGAGAACAGGGGGGGGGGAAAAAGAATATTTCTGAAGGCTTAGCATTCTGGAGATTTGGCTTTACATCTTAATAACGCTTTATTGCTGGTTCACGGCTTTTCGGAAATTGCTGAGGAAGGGAAAAACACCCTTTAATCAGCCCTAGCCCCCCCCCTCCTCTCCCCTTCTGAAACTGTATTTGCATCTGGCATGCGAGTCATACAGAGACCGTCAACCCAAGACACTGACATGGCAGGAAGATAAAAGAAAAGGAGATAATAAAATTTGAAATTAAGAGCACCAAACTCCTTTCAAGAAAAGGGAAAAAAAAAAAAAACAGAGAGGAAGAGCTGACAGCTCAGAAAGCAAAGTTGGGATGATAAGGAATGGTGTTCCGTTATATAAAAGAACTGATATTGAAGGAAAAGGCTAGAAGCTTGGAGGCTGGAGGTGATTTGGGGTCAAATATCAGGGAAAGGGTGACTTCATGCTTCAGTAACCAGCATTATCCTGTGCTTAAAATGGGCTCCATTAAGAAAAAGAAAGAAAGAAACACGTTGCAAACAATGGTAGTAAAATAATCTCAGGTTTGATAGTCGAGGTTTAATATGCGGAGCTGGAAAACCAGATGTGCATTGAGATAGCAGAAGCATAAATAACAGAATAACAGAGTTGGAAGGGACCTTGTAGGTCATTGTCCACCCCCCACCCCACAAAAGCAGGAGACCTTTGACCATTTCTGATAAATGGCAGTCCAGTCTCTTTTTGAAAGCTTCCAGTGATGAAGCTCCCACAACTTCTATTCCACGGGTTGATTGTTCTCTCTGTCAGAAAATGTCTCCTTATTTCCAGGTTGAATCTCTCCTTGCTCAGTTTCCATCCATTCTTCCTTGTCTGGCCTTTGGGGGCTTTGGAAAATAGCTTGACCCTCCTCCTCTCTGTGGCAGCCCCTGAGATATTGGAAGGCTGCTATCATGTCTCCCCTGGTCCTTCTCTTCTCTAAACTAGCCATGACCAGTTCTTCCTTCTTCCTTCTTCCTCCCCCCTCCCCCTCTTCCTCTTTCTCTTCTTCCTCCTCCTTGTTTTCTTCCTACTTCCTCCTCCTCCTCCTCCTCCTCTTTTCCTCATTCACGTTCTCCTCCTCCATTTTCTAATCTTTCTCCATTTTTTCCTCCTCCTCATTTCCTCCTCCTCCTCCTCCTCCTCCTCCTCCTCCTCCTCCTCCTCCTCCTCCTCCTCCTCCTCCTCCTCCTCCTCCTCCTCCTCCTCCTCCTCCCCTCTCCCCAAATCTATACCCAGTGCAGGAAGCCAGAGTCCAGATGAAAGATGGGCCAAATTGGCTTCAGGTCAGCAAAGGCTGTCTTATGCCTCCTTATTTATTCATTTTATACGCTGAATATATATTGCGGGAAGTGACATTGGAAGCAGGTGAGTGCAGTTTAAAAACTGGGAGGAAGAAACATCAATAACCCATGCTGTGCTGAGCTCTCACTACCTTGAGAACTGAAAATGTAAATGATTGCAAATCCTAGGAATGAAAGTGAAGGAGTGCAGCGGGGGAGCAGGGGGGAGCTTAAATATAAAGAAGAGTAAACTAATGACAACAGGTAGAACAACCCAGTGTAGGAAGTCAGCACCCACCCCTCCCCTAGGAAAAAGAGATATTTTAGGAAATATTATAAAGGGCAGAATATTTCCCCTAAAAGGAAAGCAGAAACTCATCCCCCCTCATCTTTGTCAATGGGCCATTAAGGCCTGAGCCAGTCATATTCTACATAACAAAGACCTACCTCCTTCAAACACGGCTGTAATACGAATTGCCCAAAGCCTTTTCATTACATCATCACCAGCAAGAGTCAACCAAACTTGGGACTCAAAGCACAACCTAAAGAGTTGCCCCTGCATAGCGCCACGGAAGTCTGACAATGCTGACTCTGTAAACCGCTTAGAGAGGGCTGAAAGCCCCATGAAGCGGTATATAAGTCTAACTGCTATTGCTATTGCTATTTCGTTGGGGACGTTACTTGGAACCCTGACAGTAATCTTCTGTCTCTGCTACCTGCATTCTCAACACGGGCACACTTCAGCTGCCAACTGAAAATCAATTTTTCCTACGTTGGCTGGCCACATTGCTAGTCTCCCACGAAGCCACTCTTGTCATTACAATGGATTGTTTTCATTTCACAGTGGGCTCTCGAACGGCTGTAAACCCCTTCAAGATTTACACCTCCGAAAAGAGGCGTATAAATATTTTAAAGTTAACAAATGCAGGTGCCAGGTCTCAGCGGCATCTTCTGCATTACTTTTTAAACTCCTTCTTATCTCTTCTCCCAAGCCTCTGTTTTCAGGCTGGAAGAACTTAATTCCTTCCCCACGTGGAAACGATTCCTAGCAATTATCAAACCCCCAACACAAGCGGCCTCGTTATGGTAAAGCTTTGGAAATTAAAATCTATTTAGAGGTTCAGCTTGAGCCATAGGAATCCTTAGGGCTCAGGTCTCACAGTCAGGCTAGTGGCTATAACTGGCCAATCAATGCAGGTAATGATGTATGATGGGGGCTTTGTTCTCTGGTCCTGACCCCATCTGTGCTTTTTTAAAAAAAGATGTTTTATTGTTTTTATTACACACAAAGAAGAAAAATAACTGAATCATCTTTCATTACATCTTGTAGAAAGCGTGTCCATTGGTACGGATACATTTCGTGCGTCTCTTCCACAATCATTCCCTATACTTCATTCAAATTAAGCTGTACATTTTAGAATTTATGTATTTTACTATCACTGTATTTGATTACAGTTACTTAAACTTGTTTTTTTTCCCTAAAATCATTTATATTTAAAGACACAACCACCTACTGGCACACTTTCACAATCTCAATGAGTCTACCATAACTTTACATCTTTATAACATATTCTAAAAGAGAGTCAATTAGTAGGATATCTAACATTCCTTCCCCCTTTCCCTCCCCAACTCACAAATTAGCGCTTCTGTCCGAATTACTTTTACTAGTACAACACACATGTAAATATTATCCATCAATATTTCCTTATTATTATTGTAGCTAACTAAAATTTGTTTACTATTTATCTCATCTCTCCTCTGTTCAGGCCCAAAAGAGATTATACCTTTATAATTATTGTATTATTGTAACGCGCTCTACATGGGGCTGCCCTTGAAGAGTGTTTGAAGACTTCAGTTAGTCCAGAATGCAGTCGCGCGAGCGATTGTGGGTGCACCCAGGTACATCCACGTCACACCTATCCTCCGTGAGCTGCACTGGCTACCTATCAGTCTCCGAATCCGCTTCAAGGTGCTGGTCGCTACCTATAAAGCCCTACATGGCATCGGACCTGGGTACCTGAGAGACCGCCTCCTGCTGATTACCTCCCTCAGACCGATCAGATCTCACAGGTTAGGTCTCCTCTGGATTCCATCCACCAGCCAATGTTGGCTGGCGACTCCCCGGGGGAGGGCCTTCTCTCTTGCAGCTCCAGCCCTCTGGAATGACCTCCCCGTGGAGATCCAGACCCTTACTACCCTCCCAGCCTTCCGTAAAGCCACCAAGTCCTGGCTGCTCCAGCAGGTCGGGGGGCTTGTGAAACACCCAGCCCCACGGAAACTGTGAATGTTGCACCTTTTTAAAAAGTGTTGTCTTGTCTATTTATCCCCTTTCCCTTGTCTGTTGTGAGCCTCCCGGAGTCCTCCAGGAGTGGGCGGCATACAAGACAAATGAAATGAAATGAAATGAAATAACCAGCTCTCAACAGAGATTTGTGCTTTTTTTGACTCCCTCCATTGTAGATTCATTCATTCATTCATTCATTCATTCATTCATTCATTCATTCATTCATTCATTCATTCACCCATTCACCCACTTACTCACTCACTCACTCCATCATCACCCATCTCTGTCAATGTCTCTGGTGGATTATATATATATATAATAAAAAATTGCACTATGTGCTATACGTCCATGATTCTACGTATTTTTTATTTATAAAATTTATTTATAACTATTCATAAAGTGTTCCTGAAAGGTAACTCTGGATAAAAATTACATATACTAAAAACATAAATAATACAAACCAAACACTATGATTTTATGAATATATGGTTCTATAGTTTTGTGAGTCCATGGTTCTATGAGTTTACAAGTCTATATTTTCTATGGTTTTATTTATTTTTTATTTATAAAATTTATTGGCTGCCCATCTTCCCACAGAGTAACTCTTGCGCGCACGCGCACACACACACACAAACACAAACACAAAACACACACACACACACACACACCCCATGTAAAACAGCCCAGGTTCGAATCCCAGTAAGGGTATGGCTAGCTGATGAGAACTAAATAGCTTGAAATAGATCTATACTAGTCTCCCTTTATTTATTTATCTGCACAAATGCAACACAAAAATGGTTTCCTGCCTGGAAGGCTCCTAGGGTGGAGATGAGAGGCAAAAGGGAAGCAGTATGCTCCCTCCCATATTTGGGCATACTAGGTACTTTGACATCACACACACATACACACACATACACACACACATACATCAGTGGTGGGATTCAAATTCTTTTGCTGCTACTTTTGTGCATTTATGGGAGAAACTGGTTTATCTATACTTATGTTCCGACCGAGGCTTCCCAAGAGCATGGAGCAAACTCCTGGTCCCGACAAAAAAACCCTTTTATTAATTTACTGTGAATTTTCCTCATTCCCATCCAGCAAAGTCTTTCAAGGGAGGATTTACAGTCACAGACCTTATCTGGCTTGGAGAGCTGCCAGGATGATATCTGCAAAACTTGGCAAGGATTCTCCGAGTGTCATGAACCAATGAAGCGAACTAATGGTCTCCTGCAAACTCCACTCCCCTGTCGCTCCTCTTTTCTTTCCTGAGGGAGGGGCCTTTCATCGTCCACCTGTGGCCTCATTCCCAAGTTGACCCCTGTTCTTTAGCTGTTCCCTTTATCTGGCAACTCTGTGCATGCGCACACTGGGAACAGGCTCCAGCTGTTCCTCTGCCTCACTGATATTTGACTCTGAAGGCAGCTGATAACTGTCGGACGGCTCTGGCCCCCTCTCTGCCTCCGACACAGACCCCTCATCAGAGCCTTCCCCAGACTCCAGGACTGGCCCAGGTTCCTCCCCAACCTCCCCACTGTCTGAATCGGCTGCCAGCTCCACTGGTCACCCGCAGGCTATAACAACATAGCCAAAATGTTGGATTGCCGTGAAATGCTTGCTTTTCAGCTGAAAAAGAGCGAGAGCGAGTGAAATGCCATTACGAGATGCTGAACAATGGAGAACCTTTACTCCTTGCTATTTTCTGCTGAGGATTACATTAAAAACAGCCTGATCCACTGCCTTTGTGTAGCGTAGGTGTGTGCTTGTATGTATTTTGATTCTCTCGGTTTGCAGCAGAGCCCGTGAGTGAACGGCTGGGACGGCAATTGCATTCGTGTTTGGATCACGGCGGTGTTTCGCAAAAGACGTCTTCCTGTTTTGAATTGGTTCACTGGAACGAAGGCCTGGCAGTCTGGATGAAGTTTTCGGTGGACAACTGTGATGCTTTTGTTCCCTTCAGGTGCTTTGTCCGCTTGCCGGAACTGTATTTATCGGCATTGCTTGGCTGCTATTCAAAGGCCGTTCTGTGACAGGCAGAAAAGAAACAAGACCATAATCGAGCAATTCAGCTGCAGGTCTCTATTGAAAGAGCTGTTACATTCCCGGCTAAAAACGTACAAGAATATTTTGTAAAATCAATATGAGACTTGGGCGTGTGAAGCCTGGGTTTCCCACTGCAGTCAAACCAATTGTTGTGGTCTGCCACCAGAGCTGGCAGCAGAGTCGGAAAGTGAGGAGGTTGGGGAGGACCCTGGGCCAGTCCTGGAGGCTGGGGACAGCTTGGACGAGGGCTCTGCGTCGGAGGCAGAGATGTGGCCAGGGCTGTCTGGCAGTTCTCAGAGTGAAATTCAGCAGGTTCTGACAGGTTTTGGAGAACTGGTAGCGGAAATTTTGAGTATTTTGGAGAACCAGCAAATACCAGCTCTGGCTGGGCCCAGAGTGAGGAGGGAATGGAGATTTTGCAGTATCCTTCCCCTGGAGTGGGGTGGGAATGGAGATTTTGCAGTATCCTTCCCCTGGAGTGGGGTGGGAATTGAGATTTTGCAGTAACATTCTCCTGGAGTGGGGAGGGATTGGAGATTTTGCAGTATCCTTCCCCTGGAGTGGGGAGGGAATGGAGATTTTGCAATATCCTTCCCCTGGAGTGGGGAGGGAATGGAGATTTTGCAATATCCTTCCCCTGGAGTGGGATGGGAATGGAGATTTTGCAGGATCCTTCCCCTGGAGTGGGGTGGGAATGGAGATTTTGCAATATCCTTCCCCTGGAGTGGGGTGGGAATGGGGATTTTGCAGTATCCTTCCCCTGCCATGCCCGCCAAGCCACGCCCATAGAACAGGTAGTAAAAAAAATTGAATTTCACCACTGTTTCTATTCTAGGAGACAGCTTTACAACAGCTCTCCAATTTCTTTGAAATCCTTTTAGCTTTGCACAAGTTCACTAAGGCTAGAACACCAAACATAACATTGCCATTCTGTCTTTCTTCTTGGTGGACCAGACAATCTGACATATATCTTTGTTTTTGAGATAAATGAAGAAAGGCTGCACCTTTAAGCCTTTCATAATCTGGTCTTCAGCAATTTATAGTGGTTTTCCCCCCCTTTTTCATCCCTCCATCCGAGCAATTACAAAGCCTTTGTAAACAAGTCTTATCCTTGAATGTTGCAGCGATCCTTTCTTTACATTTTTCATTATTTCTTCC
>NW_028261382.1:104164654-104219654 GCF_051295495.1 Thamnophis sirtalis | reverse complement strand
ACGAATCTCGACGGGGAGATCGTTCCACAGGGTCGGAGCTGCACAGAAAAGGCTCTCCTCCGTGTAGTCGCCAGTCGACATTGACTGGCAGATGGGATCCGGAGGAGGCCCAGTCTGTGCGATCTAATCGGTCGGAGGGAGGTAATCGGCAGAAGGCGGTCTCTCAAGTACCCAGATCCACTACCATGGAGTGCTTTAAAGGTGGTCATCAATACCCTGAAGCGCACCCGGAGATTGACAGGTAGCCAGTGCAGCTCGTGGAGGTCTTTTGTTTTGTAGATAGCAATAGCAAGTTAGACTTATATACCGCTTCATAGGGCTTTCAGCCCTCTCTAAGCGGTTTACAGAGTCAGCATATTGCCCCCAACAACAATCCGGGTCCTCATTTTACCTACCTCGGAAGGATGGAAGGCTGAGTCAACCTTGAGCCTGGTGGGATTTGAACAGCCGAACTGCTGAACTGCAGGCTGAACTGCAGGCTGGCCCAGACCTGCTCAATCAGCACCAAATATCTGCTGGGGCAAGGTTGAGTTGCTACCGGCATTACGGCTGGTTCGGTGCAATTTTTTTTAAATTTAAATGGCTGTGAATTTTGTTCATTCACAACCCGTAATGATTCACAACCAGTCTGTGAAGAGTCCGACAGTAGTCTGCCAAAGTTTTTCAGGGTAAGGCTGCTAAGCACCCACCTTTCTCTCCCTTGAAACGCTGCCAGAGACCTAAATTGCCAATTCGTTTTGCAAGGCCAAACGGAGCACAGAGTCCAACAGAGCTTCAGAGTTTAAACCGACCACAACGAACAAAATTGCTTCCTGCAAAGGCTCACATTGGTTTGCTCCTCTTTTATGTCTTATGGGAGGAGCCAATCATCTCTAAGCCTTACTCCGGAGTCGCCCCTTTTGTCGTAACTGTTCTTGCCTTCTGGAAGCTCTGCGCATGCGCGCTATGGGAACAGGCTCCCCACTGTTCCTCTGCCTCGCTGATGTCAGACTCCTGAGGCTCCCATAACTCCCAGATGGTCCTGACCACTTCTCTGCCTCCGATGCAGAGCCCTTGTTCGAGCCTTCCCCAAACTCCAGGACTGGCCCATGTTCCTCCCCAACCTCCTCACTGTCTGACTCTGCTGCCAGTTCTGCAGGCTGCCAGCTGACCACTACCCCGAGAAGTGTAGAGGGCTTGTATTGAAATGAGGAATTGGCATTTCATTTGCCTTTGAAGCCGTAATTAGCCAAGAGAGGTTGACATTCAATCTTACAACAGCAATTACCAATAAAGCAGAGAATGTTAAAATGCTAGATGGTTCATCAATAATAGAGTTCCCTGAATTACATGGTCCTTGGGCCTCCTTGAGGGATGGAGGCCGCCGTTCCCATCTTCTTCCCTGCCCCCTTAATTCAATTAGTTCATCCTCAAGTAAGACTGAATAGTAATGACTTCTGGGACTCGTGTCAAGATCGGTTATCGGGAATAGCCGGCTAAAAAATGTTTCAAAACAGAAGCTTGATGTCATCTGAAATTGGAGAAGATTCTTGGCTCCCTATTTCTAATGACCCTTGTCATTATCAGGTATTAGGTATCCCCGGGACAGTAAATATTTCTCCAATTCAATCTAGAAGTCCAGGAACCATTGGCTGGGGTTTTGAGTGCCAAGTAATAGCCAAGAACTTCTGACCTCAGCACTGTTCATTTATCCAGCTACAACATAAACAGGATAAGGAGCTATTTTAGATCCCTTCGAGCTGTGAGTTGGAACCTGGAAGAGATTAAAAAGGATTATAGTAATCCTTCCTTCCCTCCCTCCCTCTTTTCTTCCTTCCCTCTCTCTCTTCCCTCCCTTCTTTCCTCCCTCATTCCATCCCTTTCCCCTACCTACAGTATCTCCCCCTCCTTCCTTCCTCCCTTCCTCCCTTCCTTTCCTCTCTCAATTCCTTCCCTCTCTCCAACCCTCTCTCTCTTCCCTATCCCCACTCTCCCTTCCTCTCTCCATCCCTCTCTCCATGCCTATCACCTACCTATCTCCTCCCTCCTTTCCTTCTTTCCTCCCTCCCTCCCTCTCTCCATCATCCATCCCTCCTTCCATGTCTATCCCCTCCCTCCCTCTTGCAAAATTGAATGTATGCCCTTATTCGTTGCAACCAATGAGTTTGGGTGAATGATCTAGATTGGATCCTTTTACACATCTAGAATACAAACTATCCTATCACACATTCATCACGCACCCGCATGCCCCCAGAAGACAGTTTATTGGGTTGTGTTTTTCTCACATCAAAAGTCAACACCAAGAAAGAATTGCTTGTGAAGACACTGCTGGAAAAGAAGAAGAGAAGCTTCTGAAACCGTCCTTACTGAAAGACTGTTTGGGATGGTTGCGTTCTGAATAAGCGCACATTAGGGGAAGTTATTTAAAAAGAGAAATGGACTTTCTTTAGGGGAATTTACATTTCCAAAGCCTGCTTTAGGGAAATTTACATTAAAAAAAAAAGAGAGAGGAGCGTTAGGGAAATTTGCATCGAGACTCGTATGCTGGGGAATTTGCATTAAAGCCCCACATCGATTAGGAGAAATCATATACAAGAACTGAATGCAGAATATGCAGAAAGCATTTCAAATGACAAACACACAAAGACTGTTAATTGCTTCCCTTCCCCCACTTTTGCGGAAAAAAATACCAAAACTTCTAAGAAGATTCTCTTAATAATGCAAATAATGAAACAAACTGGATTTGTATCAGTCTCCAATGGTAAATACAAAGGAGTGTGTGCCAGGAGTGGGTTCCTACCTGCATTGGTACCGGTTTGCATTGCGCACGCTTTGCTATATTCACTGTAAATTGCTCTGCGCATGAGCAAAGACATGGAAAACAAATTAAAAACATGCTGGCAACAGGGAACTGGTTCGGGGGCATGGCCAGCCTGGGTTGCTGCCAGTTCTGTGACCCAGGCCAAATTACTGCTACTGGTTTGCCTGAATCGCTGCAAACTGTTAGCAACCCACCTCTGGTGTGTACTTCTGAAGATGATGTTGTGAAAGAAAGTGTTGTATTTTACATACATTGTAATCATGATGAAGATTGTTCCTGCTTATTTATTAAAAGGTGGGGCGTGGCCAGCCTGAGTCACTGCCGGTTCTGCGATCAGGCCAAATTACTGCTGCTGGTTTGCCCAGCTATGGATATTCTCTCCTATTGGTGCTTGTCTCTTGTTAGAATGATCGCCTTATAGTGCAAGTGTCTTGTAAAGCACTTCTGGCCTGCTATCGAGTTGCCATAGGTAGGAGGGGGGGAGAGCTGGCACAGCAGCATGCAGCCATGGCCAAAGGCACATTCCACACATACTTTTCTCAAGGCTGTATCCCAGAGGCGTGATCAATACATCCCACAAAAGTGGTCCTTTGGAGAATGTGATTTATGACACACCCTGGGAGGGGGTGAAACAAGGTCATAGTTGAGCCGTAAATTACGTGGGGCAGAGCTGACTTCACTTGGGTTACATGCCGACACGTTGCTCCTAATAAATAACTGTATTTCTTTTTTAAATTGACTCGAGGCTCATGGTTTAATTAGGGCATCTGTTGGAACAGGGAGCCAAGATGGCGCAGTGGTTAAATGCAGCACTGCAGGCTATTTCAGCTGACTGCAGTTCTGCAGTTCGGCTGTTAAAATCTCACCGGCTCAGGGTTGACTCAGCCCTCCATCGCTCCGAGGTGGGTAAAATGAGGACCCGGACTGTTGGGGGTAATATGCTGGGGTTATATCTGTAAACCTCTTGGAGAGGGCTGAAAGCCCTATGAAGCGGTACATAAGTCTAACTGCTATTGCTATTGATAACCCTGTCAGCAAGGTGGCATGCTAAATTTCCATCCCATTTGTGGTCATAAGTCAAGGACTACCTGTATGCCCTTGAGTGTAAGTCACAATGTTTCCAGAAAACCTGGCTTTCAAGAGAAGAAATCAGCCAGATTTTGCTGTCCAGTCTCTTCATGCATGTTGGAAGTCACTGAATTGTACCATTAGCAATTTCATCAGTGTTCTGTGCAAGTTTAAGCAGAGATACCTGAAATTGGTAATTGATCACTTAGAACAGAAGGATTGTGAAAAGGGAGAGAGGGGGGGATAGGGAGAGAGAGAGGGTGGAGAGGGATAGGGAGAGGGAGGGAGAAGACGAGAGAGGGTGGAGAGGGAGAGGAAGGGAGGGAGGGAGGGAGAGAGAGGGAGAGGAAGGGAGGGAGGGAGAGAGAGGGAGAAGAGGAGAGAGAGTGAAGAAGAGAGAGGGGGGAGAGGGAGGGAGAGAGAGGGAGAAGAAGAGAGAGGGTGGAGAGGGAGAGGGAGGGAGGGAGAGGGAGGGAGGGAGAGGGAGAAGAGGAGAGAGGGTGGAGAGGAGAGAGGGTGGAGAGGGAGAGGGAGGGAGAGAGAGAGAGGGAGAAGAGGAGAGAGGGTGGAGAGGGAGGGAGGGAGAGGGAGAAGAGGAGACAGCAGGGGAGAGGGAAAGAGAGGGAGAGGGAGAGAGAGGGAGAGAGATGATGTTTCTTGAATGAGTATGAGATTCTTGTCATGTTTATCCCTTCCTGATAGCACCCAGGAATTGATTTCAATTAAAATGTAGAGGACAGACAAATGGAACCCAATCAATTCTCAGCAGTGTTTCCATATAAGCGTCCCTCCCCAATCCGCCATACCAGAGATGGATGGATACAAATTCTCTTCATTGCTCCGAGAAGCCCATCAAGTCCCCAAATCTCCCTCTAACCCTTTCAATTAACCTACATGGCTCTACAGATATTATTCCTGACCTCTCCTGAATTAATATGCAGGCTGGAACATAGTTATTGCATGATCTGAGGAGGCCTGGGAGCTGACCCTTCATAACTTTTCTCAGAAGCGACCAAGTCCTTTTTGCTGAACGCCCTACTAGAGTCAAGAGATCATTCTTGTCTTGGGTTCCCAGGGACATTTGCAGGAACATTCCCAACAGCAAATGAAGAAACCAAGTTTTTTAAAATGATCGCAGTCATCCAATATTTGAGGGCTTGTCACAGAGACGAAGGGTTGACTTGAAGCACCTGAAGCAGGGGTGGGCTTCTAAAGGTTCACCTGGGATCGGGTGAAGCCATAGCTAACATTATGGCTGGTTCGGAGAATCTCCAAATCCCACCACTGGCTGGCCCCGCCCCGCCCACCTCTCCTAGGAGTCTCCATGTGGCCCATTTTCAATGCGAGGTAAGTGTAGGAACTGTGCAGAGCAGAGGTGTGTTCATACCAGTTCAGTCCGGTTCAGCCGAGTAGATAGTAACTCAGCCTGACATGTACCAACATCTTGTTTTTTGTTCTGCACATGTATGCATAGTACGCATCAAGTGTGCACGCCTCAAGCGCATCCCTGAGTGAACCAGCAGTAGCAGAAGCCAGAACCCACCCCTGGTGCAGAGACTTGGGAAGGGGGGAAAACGAGCTTCCTGGAGGTTCCAGAAGGCCAGAAACAGTCCCATTTCTGTCCTCCAGGGGGCCTCTGGAACCCGAGGGAGAGTTTTCGCCCTCCCAGAGGCTCAAGGAAAGCCTCAGGAGACTGGAGAAGGCAAAAATGTCCCGTCCCCCCTGCCGTGGTGCAGGAGGCCAACTCGGCCATGCCCACCATGCCACCCCCACCCTGAAACCTGGCAGAGAACCCGTTGCTGAAATTTTTGAAGTCCCCCTGACTTGAAGAAGAAGAAGAAGAGGGAGTCAAGCTATTCTCCAAAGCACCTGAGGGCAGGACAAGAAGCAACGGGTGGAAACTAATCAAGGAGAGAAGCAACTTAGAACTGAGGAGAAATTTCCTGACTGTGAGGACAATTAACCAGTGGAACAACTTGCCTCCAGAAGTTGTGAATGCTCCAAGACTTGAGGTTTTTAAGAAGAGATCGGATAACCATTTGTCTGAAGTGGTGTAGGGTTTCCTGCCTAGGCAGGGGGTTGGACTAGAAGACCTCCAAGGTCCCTTCCAACTCTGTTATTCTACTCTATTCTATTCTATTCTAAAATGAGAAGTAACAGATGAAGCTTATCAAGGAGAGATCCGACTATGAGTTAAGGAGAAATTTCTTGACAGAATCCAATCTGGACAGAGAAGACTACTGGTTTGAAAGAGTGGGGGTCAAAGAGGCCATTTACATTAAAATTGAACAGCCTTCCTCTCAACAGAAGAGGAGGGATAGAACATCACCTGTTATGTGTTGTATATAGTTGTCAGTTGAAGTTTTCAGTCTGGTCCTCTGTTGGAGCGGGAAAATGCTCTCTCCTGATTGGTTGTGGGCTGATCAGCTTCCCTATAAAAGGAGCTGTGTCAGCCAGGGAGCAACAGATGCCTCACAGGCAGTATTGAATAACGAACGGTTAGAAATCACTCTGGCCTCACCTCCATTCTTCACCCAGAACATAAACACCACCTACTGTATCTCCTGTTTACGACACAGTCCTTTCATCAGTTCCAAGAAGGTCCCACACCTGTTTGCACTCTTCAGATGACCCTGAGGGCACAGATAAACCTCCAAGCGGCCTCAGGGACTCTCAGAAAGAGTGCTAAGAACCAGAGGACTGTAAGGAATGTAAATCCTTCCATTCGCCAACATTCAGTCAGAACTGAAGAAGCTTCTTGGATGAGAAGTGAAACATCTTCAAGGAAAGACAAAGGAAGTCCAGTTGCCTCTTGAAAAGCGCCTTTGGGACAACCATGACCTGGATGACTGAGAATCTCCATGGATGTTTCTTGACAAAACAAGGAATTAGTGGAATGGCTTGCCTCCAAAGGTTGTGGGTGCTTCATCACTGGGAGTTTTTAAGAAGAGATTGGACAACAATTTGTCTGGAATGGTATAGAGGTTCTCCAGCTTGAGCAGGGAGTTGGGCTAGAAGTTCTCCGAGGTCTCCTCCAACTCTGTAATTCTACATTCTGTTATTCTGTAATTCTTGGACTGTCTATCAATTCTCAGTCAAACAATCAAACATGGACGCGGTGGCTCAGTGGCTAAGACACTGAGCTTGTCAATCAGAAAGGACAGCAGTTCAGTGGTTCGAATCCCTAGCGCCACGTAACAGAGTGAGCCCCTGTTACTTGTCCCGCTAGCAGTTTGAAAGCATGTAAAAATGCAAGTAGAAAAACAGGGACCACCTTTGGTGGGAAGGTAACAGCATTCCAAGCACCTTCGGCATTTAATCATGCCGGCCACATGACCACAGAGACATCTTCGGACAGCGCTGGCTCTTCGGCTTTGAAAAGGAGATGAGCACCGTCCCTTAGAGTCAGGAACGACTAGCATATATGTGCGAGGGGAACCTTTATCTTTATGTTATCAATTCTCCAGTGGTGGGTTTGTACCGGTTTTACTACCAGTTCGCTCATGTGTTCTCTCTCACGCATGACACTTCTGTGCATGTGCAGAAGCATCAGGGTGGGTGGGTGGAGCCTCCTGCTACCCCCACTACTGATTTGGCCAAATCGGGCCAAAGTGGGAGCAACCCACCTTTGCAATTGTTGTAGAAAAAACAGGACACGCAAGCCAGCTCTTCAGGGAAGATATAGTTTATTTGTGCAGGTTCATAGCAAAGAATAAATGGCCTGAACATTGAATGAAATTCAGGAACTTCCTTATATAGTTTATCACTTTCAGCCTAAGCCATCTGTTAGTTTTGGAAACACCCCTCAAGATTTGCCCTTGAGTTACAGGAAGTTACAGGAAGAATACATGGGTCAGCTAACGGAGCAGCGTAGCTCGTATTTTGAGGAACTGACAATATGTGTCTACCAAACAGATTTACAGTCAAGCCAGCAGATAGATTAAAATAGGTACTTTGCTTCAGCAGATTTCATGTGCAGACTTCCTTCTAACCCGTGTCAACCACACCATGTTTTAAAAGCAGACTTTGCAATTTCTATATATGAACAGTTAAGGCTTAATATCATGAAACCCTAGTTTGGTTCAGGCTTGAGGCCTACCTTGGTTCAGCCTGCCACCTCACAATTCTCCTCACAAAAAGGTTTAAAAGATCTTTAAAATTGTAACCATATTGATAATTTAAATGTGACATGTCGTTCAATTATAAAAGAATAACAGATTTGGAAGGGAGCTTGGGTGTCATCTAGTCCAGCCCCCTGCTTATAACAGCAAAACTATGGCTGAAGGCTGAATATGTTGACAGACCGTGAATTGTTCGCATGCAATTTCTTCCACAACGAAAGAAGAAAGAGAGTTTGTTTTCATGGTACGGTTTGTTTCATCAACCTACAGTTTCAAGAGGACCATCAGAAGCACTTTTGAAGTCCTGAACCTTCTTTGATAAGGGAGCCGGAGGGTCTGTGGAATGAAATCAAAACTGCTGAGGGTGAAAAGAGAAGATCAAGAAAGAGAAGAAAGAAAACGTGTCAGAACAAACCACGGAAATCGCTGAGAGCTGAAGAGACGCCAAGGAAGCCAAGGAAGACAAAAGGAGGGACCTCAACAAAGAATGTCAAGGAGCTGTTAGAAAAGAAAGAAGCCTTCTTGCCACAACAAACTGTGAAGTCATCAAAGATGGGATCAGAACATTTACAAGCATGGAAAGTCTTCTAAAAGTCTTCTGAACTCAGAAGGAGGTCCCGACCTCAAAGTGGTGCACTAAAGGATAGCGGTGGGGCAGATAGTAACTGATTCAAACAAGATTAAACCAAGAGGAAAGAAGCAGACTGAAATTCTGCAGAGGAGAAATGACAAGATCTGAGACGCTTTAGAAGACATCGACTATTCTCAAGAACGCCTGGGGACTTGAAAAATCAAGACTTTTGAGACTGGAAGCTTACAGGAACTGCTGGGAAACTCACAGAAGGAACGCAAGCTACGGAAGAAGAATCTGCCAAGGTTCTTACCAAGCTGTGCCAGCAAATTTGGAGAACGACACAATGGCCAACTGACGGGAAGAGGTCCATTTACATTACCAAAAAAAGGAGACTTAAGAGAGTGTGCAAATGATTGTACAACAGTGTTGTGCCCCGCCAGCGGCCAGCATAGCTGGCAGCAGATTAGGACAGTGAGGATGTTGGGGAGGAACATGGGGCAGTCCTGGAATCTGGGGAAGGCTCTGAGGAGGGCTCTGTGTCGGAGGCAGAGAGGGGGCCAGGGCCATATGCCAGTTATCAGCTGCCTTCGGAGTCAGACATCAGTGAGGTAGAAGAACAGGTGGAGCCTGTTCCCAGTGTGCGCATGCACAGAGTTGCCAGACGAAGGGAACAGTTAAAGAAAAGGGGTCGACTTGGGAGAAACGCCACAGGTGGACGATGAATGACCCCGCCCAGAGGACATAAAAGAGGATAGAAAGGGGAGTGGAGTTTGCAGGAGACCATTAGTTCACTTAATTGGTTCGTGACTCTCTGAGACTCCTTGCCAGGTTCTGGAGATATCGGCCTGGCAGCTCTCCAAGCCAGATAAGGTCTGTGACTGTAAATCCTCCCTTGAAAGACTTTGCTGGATGTGAATGAGGAAAGTTCACAGTCAATTAATAAAAAGGGGTGAGATCCCTACAGGGAAACAGTTGTGAGACGTTCAAGTTGGCTTTAGCAAAGGCTGAGAAAATTGAAGACTATCCCAACAGAAGTCAGGATACGCTTCATTCATTCTAGAAAAGCCTTCTATTAAATCAGTCATGGCAAGCTATGGGTTGTCTTTAGGAAAGTGGGAATCTCAGAGCATCTCCCGTTATAAAGTTTTTTTTTTTCATTTTCATAACATATAATCATATGTATACTATTACATCGCCAACATCATATTGTATTATTAAATGTTTACATCAATTCATCTTACCATCAACTCCCAAAAATAATTATTGGCTCTTCTGCTCTCCATACACCATATTTGTACCTTAGCCATCACTTTCTTCTCCCTCTCTCCTCTCCCTCCGTATCTCCTTTCTTCCCTCTGTCATCCTTCCCTTCTCTATTTCCCCTTCCTCTCTCCTTCTCCTTTCTCCCCTTTCCACTCCTCATTTCTCTCCTCCTCTTCCCCCCTTGCCCTCTCTCCTACCTCTCTCCTCTACTTCCCACTCTTCATCTCATTTAATTGGTGTATTTCAGCTTCTGAGCAAGCTCCATTTTATCTTGATGATATTTATAATTCCTTTTCAATATAAATATTTAATTTTAACATGTATTCTCCTCCTTTTTTAAAGAAAAAAAATAGAACAAAAAAGTATACATATATAGTCATTGTGCTTTTAAACTCCCCCACCCCAAGCCTAATTTTGGCCGAGATGTAGACCTGGTTACAATTCCCAGCTATTCTCATCATTATCTTTATATAATTATATATACTGGAGCCAAGGTGGCGCAGTGGTTAAATGCAGCACTGCAGGCTACTGCTAGATCAGCAGGTCAGCGGTTCAAATCTCACCGGCTCAGGGTTGACTCAGCCTTCCATCCTTCCGAGGTGGGTAAAATGAGGACCCAGATTGTTGGGGGCAATATGCTGACTCTCTGTAAACCGCTTAGAGAGACCTGAAGGCCTATGAAGCGGTATATAAGTCTACTGCTATTGCTATTGCTATTGCTATATCCTTACAATCTCAGAGCATCTCATTGGTAATACAAGTGGTGGTATTCTCAAACTGGTAATGACCCACCTGTTCTGGTTCTATGGCATACTATTTTAGCACGTTTTCATGCGTGTGATCAAAGCACGTGCACCAAGGCCAAGCGCATGTGTGTATGGGGGGGGGGGGCGTGCTCATATTTGTGAACTGGTAGGGAAAGTAAGTGAATACCACCCCTGATAATAATGCACTGATGTAATGAGAGGAATGAATCAGCAAGGTTTTTAGCTGCTGTCCCTTTAAGAGCTTGTATAATAAGAAGAGGCCCTGTTAGGGACTCTCTCTCCCTCCTTATCTATCTATCTATCTATCTATCTATCTATCTATCTATCTATCTATCTATCTATCTATCTATCTATCATCTATCTATCATCTATCTATCTATCTATCTATCTATCTATCTATCTATCTATCTATCATCTATCTATCTATCTATCTATCTATCTATCTATCTATCATCTATCTATCTATCTATCTATCTATCTCTATCTCTTGCTGTATGTTCTTCCCTGCTGTAATTTACCAATTCTTTTACCTCTGCCTATAGAACGTGTAGGCATAGTCTTTATTCTGTTGTAGATAAAACCACTATTTCTTACACTACATTATTACTTACATTATTTCTATTTGCTATTATTGCTCCTGGGTTGTCTCACGTAGTAAAGCTGTGCACACTCTGACATATACACAAGTCAGAAAGCTACCGTCTCCCCACAACGTAGTTCTATGCTGGAAACAAACCTTATAATGGTCAGTTGGGAGGGAAAGAAAAGGAGAGACATTTGAGGGTTGGTTTCCTTCTCCTTTTGAGGCACAACCAGAGGTGGGTTCCTACCAGTCCGCACCTATTCGGTAGAACCGGTTCGTCGAATCTACCGAACCGGTTAGAAGAGGTTCCACCAGTGGACCCGGAAAGCAGGCCACACCTACAGAAGAGGTTCCAAAAATTTTTGAAACCCACCACTGGTGGGTGTGTAATGCCCCGCAGTTATCTACGGATTAATAATGATCTAGTAATATTTCCTTACACATTTTAGGGACCTTTCCTTACATAATTGGTGTTTTCTTTCATACTTTTGGATTTCTAATTTCTGTTTCCGTTAGTTGGCAATTGCTAAAACCAATCCCACGTGAAAAAGTATTCAAAGCCTTCTTGATTTTAATTGTCAATTTGTTTATTCCTGCACATTGTAATATTTATTCATTTACATATCTCTGTTTTTCCACTGTTGCGCAAACACAATTCCAGCAGCTGCTAACATGTGTAAAATTCAATATATATTATACTCCCTTTCAAATAGCCAACAAAATATTTCTGGTTTTAATTCCATATCTTGCTTTACGATTGCTTCTAACCACCAACTTCTGAATAGCTACTTGGACCGACCTAAGTACTAATTCATAATTTCATATCCGGTCACATGGGCGGCAAGCCACTCCCATCTGGTCACATGGGTGGCAAGCCACTCCCACAAAGGAGGCCACACCCACAGAGTAGGTTCCAACAATTTTTGAAACCCACCACTGGGCACAACTAAACCATGGCAACAAAACAACCACTTGAAGCAGGGTTGACTGGGGGAAAGAGCTGAAGATGAGTTAATACACAGAGCAGCTAGCAGCATTTGTCCCCCCGCGGAGCCATTATAAACCTTTGGGTCTCTGAGGCTGAATATTAGGGGAAACATAACAGCAACCATCTCTTGCCATTGATAGCTAAGTATCGGATATTCACTTGTTGAAATAATTTTAATCCTGGCTTCCAGGAGAAGTGTGAGGCCTTCAAGGCACTCAGCACTAATCTGAAAAACAAGCAATGCTGACAGATATAATATACCCCCAGTGCAGATAATTGAATGTGCAAGAGAAATATCGTTCAGCAGAGGAGAATGAATAGCCTAGAACCTTGATGGCTAACCTTTTCTGGACCGAGTGCCCATGTGCGCGCATGTGTGAGTGTGCACATATGTACCTGAACCCTCACCTGGTTCATGCTTTGCCCCGAACATGCACGCATGCCCATGCATGCAACTCACACATGCGTGTGCCCCCTGCAATGCCCTGTCTCTTATACATGTGCATCCCCCACATGCCCTCCACCTCCATACATGCACACACACTCCCCGCATGTGCCTCACCTTGCACATGCTTGGCAGAGACCCAACGACCACCTGGCCAGAGGGAGGCGCACACACATGTGTGGTGAAGCTGAACTAAGGCAATGACTCACATGCCCACAGAGAGGGCACTGCGGGCCACCTGTGGCATGTATGCCATAGGTTCTCCAACATGGTGTCAGGCCTGCAGCCATCTTTGCTTTTGGATCTTTGGCTGCCACACTATCTATTATTCTACTATGCCTTTTCTATAGTGTGGAAATGGGAGGGGGGATTGTACGGAGTTAGACGCTATGCAGCCATAACAACATTCTTTCTAGAAAGCCAAGGTTCTACTAGAAGACCTCCAAGGTCCCTTCCAACTCTGTTATTCTATTAATAGTTGGATACCCGTACTTCGCTACGAAACTATGTGATCAGGTTTGATATTTAAAGCTTGAGAATTAATGTAGAATACGCATTCCTTAGCATCAGAGTGTTTTAACATAAGGCAACTGGCAGTTGGAACAGAATTCTTTTCAGGTGGGGAGGGCGAGTAGAATGTCTAACTCATTAGCATTGACGTGTGTTAATATAATACTGTATAAGAAATTCTGGTGATCTGATGCTCATCTTGACAAATCCTTTCTTAGAGAGCACCTAGAAGCCAAGAGAAACATACATGTCAAATGGTGTGACTTGCCAGGGTCACCTAGTTTGTTTCATATCTAGAACTCATGATCTTCCAGGTTCTAGCGTGGATGTGGTGTTCCTGGTCTTCAGAATTCCTTTCCAACAATTTCCTCCAAAGTCACAGTCACATCAAATTCTCGGCTCATTTTTTTCCTTTTTGACGAAAACAGGCCATTAGCAGCTCGCTTATCTCAACGATGGAAAGCATGAGATGCATAAAGAAAAAGCTGAATTTGTTTGCCCGGAGAAGAGAAGCTGGCATCATTTCCCCATATTCAGAGTTGGGCAACATGGCTCCAATTTTCTTCCTTTCATCTACAGCAAATAATTCAGATGTTTCCCGTTCTCTTAATTATGCTTTTCTGTTTTCTGATGAGAGGGAAGTCGTTATCCAATGCTTTATTGGTTAAATTCTGGTTTTTTTTTTGCATCTGTGGAAATCAGAGATTGTGTCTTACGTACACACTGTGTGTCTCCCGCAATGACAAAGCACCCGAGGATGGTGCGGTTGTGTGTTTACCAAGTCAGATTTTCTAACTCCTGCTGTTTCCCTTTACCAAAGATTTATCTGGCCGTCCTCTCTCGTATCAGTGGCAAATGATCAGGGTTGAGAAGAAAGAGACGGCATTTGATGGGTGCACATGTTTAAAAATTTGATAATTTGGTATTTGGTATTTTGGTATTTTATTATTTGTATGCTGCCCTTCTCCGGGAGGACTCAGGGCGGCGAACAATTCAAAGGGGAAAAAAAAGGGGGAACATAAAAGACAAAATACAAATAATAAAAGTAGACAACAGTCGCACAACCATACATGTCGAGAGGGGAGGGAACTCATCACCCCCAGGCCTGCCGGCAAAGCCAGGTTTTGACGGCTTTTCGGAAGGCCTGGAGAGAGGTGAGGGTCCGAATCCCTGCGGGGAGTTCATTCCAGAGGGCCGGAGCTGCCACAGAGAAGGCCCTCCCCCGGGTAATAGCCAGGTGGCATTGGCTGGTAGATGGCACCCGGAGGAGGCCAACCCTGTGAGATCTAATGGGTCTGTTGGAGGTAATTGGCAGCAGGCAGTCTCTCAAGTACCCAGATCCAATACCATGAAGGGCTTTATAAGTTACGACTAGCACCTTGAAGCTCCTGATTTAACAGGTTAACAGAGTTGGAAGGGACCTTGGAGGTCACCTAGTCCAACCCCTCACTCAAACAGGAGACCCTACACCGTTTCTGACAAATGGCAGTCCAATCTCTTCCTGAATGTCTCAAGTGATGAAACTCCCACAACTTCCGAAGACAACTTCTGTTCCATTGGTTGATTGTTCTCACGGTCAGAAAATTCCTCCTTATTTCCAGGTTGAATCTCTCCTTGTTCAGTTTCCATCCGTTCTTCCTTGTCTGGCCTTCAGGGGCTTTGGAAAATACCTCCAGGGCATAATTGCTCTTTTCTTAACCTTTAGTGTATAGAGAAGAGCAGCAAAGATGATAAAGGGTCTGGAGGCTAAATCATACAAAGAACGGTTGCTGGAATTGGGTATGTCTAGTTTAATGCAAAGAAGGACTAAGGGAGACATGATAGCAGTCTTCCGATATCTCAGGGGCTGCCACAAAGAAGAGGGAATCCAGCTATTCTCCAGAGCAGCTGAAGGCAGGACAAGAAGCATTGCAAGGAAACTCATCAAAGAGAGAAGCAACCTAGAAGAAATTTCACGACAGAACAATTAATTAGTGAAACAACTTGCCCCAACACTGGAGGTTTTTAAGAAGACATTGGAGAACCACTTTTCTAGGGTTTCCTGCCTCAGCAGGGGATTGGACTAGAAAACCTTCAACATCTCTTCCAACTCATGTTCTGTTCTGTTCTGTTCTGTTCTATTCTATTCTATTCTATTCTCTCCTTGACTTGTGGATGCTCCATCACTGGAGGTATTCAAAAACAGACTGGACAACCATTTGACCAGGATGGGTGTAAGATCTCCTGCCTTGAGCAAGGGGTTGGACTAGAAGATCTCCAAGGCCCTTTCCAGCCATGTAAGTCTATATCCTATGTTTTAGTCAAACTGATTCCTTGGGGATGAGTGGACATTCATCTGCTATTAGTCAACCCATGAAAAAGGAAAGGAAAATCACTGGAGAATTCAGTTTTGGAAGAGAATGATTAAAATATTGGAATGGTGTTGAAAGGATGGACCTGATCAATAACTATATATCTTACTTCTTTTCAACCCCAGATTCACTTCTTTCCCCATAGGGACTTGGTTCATACCTTGAGAAAGGCCCACCACCTGACCTCAACATCTTTAGATGAACAGTTTGGAGATGGGCCTGAGCTACTTCATCTTCTCAGACAAAGGAATAGGGAAGGACATGGGGAATAGTTGTATTTCCCTTTTTGGTTGGGATGATAGCCTGGCTACCAACTTATTCCAAAGAAAGTGCAATATAACCTTTGTCCCAAGGGTGCTCCCCCCACACCCCCAGGAAAATTGCAGACTACATGAACCATTTTCACTACTCAGTCGACCCTGAGGACACAGATAAACCTTCAATTAATATAGTTGAGCAGTAAAGCACATGGTGACTGTACTCACAAAGGAGACCCACGAAAAGAATGCAAATGAACAGCTGTCTGCAAGGAGTATCAATCCTTCCATTCCTCACCATCCTGTCAGAGCTAAAGAAGCTTCTTGGATGGGAAATGAAACATCTTCAAAGAAAAAAACTCAGAAAGTCCAGTTACCTCCTGAAAAAGCACCTTTGGGACAACCATGGATGATGGAGAATCTATACAGACTTTTAGCTACACAATTTGGGATGAACACCCTTGGAATGGTGTGGGAGTAAGAATGGAGTTCCAGAGGAAAAAATTGCAAACTATAGGAACCATTTGCACCACTTTACTGCTCAACTATATTAAGTGGAGGTTTGTCTGTGGAGGACACAGACAAACCTCCACTTAATATAGTTGAGCAGTAAAGCACATGGTGACTGTACTCACAAAGGAGACCTGCTAAAAGGATGCAAATGACCAGCTGTTTGCAAGGAGTATCAATCCTTCCATTCCCCACCATCCTGTCAGAGCTGAAGAAGCTTCTTGGATGAGAAGGGAAACATCTTCATAGAAAAACTTGAAAGTCCAGTAGCCTCCTGAAAAAGCACCATTGGGACAACCATGACCTGGATGACTGAGAATCTCTATAGATCTTTAGTTATACAATTTGGGATGAACACCCTTGGAATGACGTGGCAGTAAGAATGGATTTCCAGAGGAAAACATTGCAAACTACAGGAACCATTTGCACCACTCAGGTAAAAAACACGGACATACAGGTGGAAAAACAGCTTCTATCCCAGAGCAGTAACTATATTGAATTCTACTGTATAGTGTAATGTTAATGCAGTATCAGGGTTTTTCAATTCAGTTTTATAGAATGTTAAGGATGTGTGTTTTATTTTTTATGTATAATGTCCACTGAAGATGGCATTTAATTTCGTTGTACGAGCGGCAATGACAATAAAATAAACTAACTAAAGGAGGACACAGATAAACCTCCAAGTGGCCTCAACAATCCTCTAAAAGAATGCAAATGACTAATTGTCTGCAAGGAGTATAAATCCTTCCATTCCCCTCCATCCAGTCGACCTGAAGAAGCTTCTTGGGTAAGAAACGAAACATCTTCAAAAGAAAAAAAAACCAGAAAGTCCAGTTGTCTCCTGAAAAAGCACCTTTGGGACAACCCATGACCTGGATGACTGAGAATCTGTACAGAATATAACTTCTGATGCAGCCAGATCTCCAGAAGATCACAAATGAACAGGATATTATGCTGGAAGTGGAACTGAGAAAAATCAGGGAGACATCGTCAAATCAAAACAAAGTTACATCATTTTCAGAATCCCATTTCCAAGAACCAGAAGTTGGAGGCCATTTAGGTAAGTGTCACACTGTTATAAAGGTTTATTTATTTTTAATAGAGATGGCAGATGTTCCCTTGTCTTTCAAGTGTCCTTCACTGCAGCCTCCAGCAATGACAGCAACATTATTATGAGGGTTACTATTTTTCCAATAATTTAATACGATGGGAGCAAGATGGAGATTCTTTTTCCTGGAAAGAGATCTTGACCTTTGTGGCTGAAGGGAAAAGAGAGAAACGGAGACCAAAATCATTTCTTGAAGTTTTATTCCCCATAAATTATTCTTCTCCATCTCCTAAACTGTAACAGGGTTTACTCAAAGTTGCTTTATGCATTCATTGTGCTAAGTAGCGATCTATAGTTTTAATATTTTGTTTTGTTTGTGTTGACCTACAAAAAAGTCACTTACAAAATATTTGCTGATGGGAAGCTGCATAAATGCTGCGAAGAAAATAAAGTATCTCTTGTAATTTTTATCCATGCCTTCGGTTCAACTGGATGAAAGAAGATTTGCTTAGAATAACAGAGTTGGAAAGGACAATGGAGGTCTTCTAGACCAACCCACTGCTCAAGCAGGAAACCCCATAACATTTCAGACAAATGGTTATCCAAACTCTTCTTAAAAGCCTCCAATGTTGGAGCACCTACAACCTCTGAAGGCATGCTGTTCCTCTGGTTAATTGTTCTCACTCCAGGAAATTTCTCCTTATTTTTTAGTTGAATCTCTCCTTGATCAGTTTCCATTGCTTCTTGTCCTGCCTTCAGTTGCTTTTGGGGAACTTCTTTCTGAGCACAGTCACCATGTGCTTTACTGCTCAACTATATTAACTGTAACAGGAAACAGGAAACTGTGGTTGTTGCACAGAAATACATTCCAACGATGAATCCCAACATTATGGGGTTCCTATCAAAAGTTCTCAAAGAACTTTTAGAAATATTATGCAAAGGGCCACCCTCTACCCATTTAAAATAGCACAGACCTTATCTGAGAGTTGCAGCATGAGGGGAAAAAATGAATCATATCTAGTCTACTGCCTCTTCAAGAGAAGTCCAACAGCCCATCAAATTCAGTGGCGTTTAAGGAAAGAGGTTCAAGATAAAGTTATTGAAGGTCAAGTGCTTGCTAAACAGAAAGTTCTGTCCTATTTGCCCGAACAGATTGTGCCAATGGGTGCATTTCAGTAGTTTTAGACTTCAGACTTAATTACCTGCCCTATCTTTTCTTTAGATGGTACCATCCTTTATTACCCTTTATAGTTTTGCAAGGTTCGGTCTGACGCTCTCTCGCTTCCTCTTCTCCACATCGTGTTAAATTTGTCCCAACAGACCATGCTAGAAGACTCTTAGTGGGAAATTTCAGGAAATTGCAGTAACCCACTGAGAAAGATATTGACATTGCAAAAGCTAGCAGACTTGAGTAAAGGGAAGTGCATCCGGCGACTTCAGCTAGTACAGAATGCGGCCGCGCGAGTGATTGTGGGTGCACCTCGGTTCGCCCACATAACACCTATCCTCTGCGAGCTGCGCTGGCTACCTGTTGATCTCCGGGTGCACTTCAAGGTGCTACTTACCACCTACAAAGCCCTTCATGGTAGTGGATCTGGGTACTTGAGAGACCGCCTCCTGCCAATCACCTCCTTGCGACCTATTAGATCACACAGATTAGGCCTCCTCCGAGTCCCATCCGCCAGTCAGTGTCGACTGGCAACTACGCGGAGGAGAGCCTTTTCAGTAGCAGCTCTGACCCTTTGGAACGATCTCCCCATGGAGATTCGTACCCTCACCACCCTCCAGACCTTCTGCACAGCCCTCAAGATCTGGCTATCCCGTCAGGCCTGGGGCTAAAGATTATAATCCGTCCCCTCCCGAATGATGAATGAATGTTGCTTCTAGTTTTAATTACGTACTGTCTTTATATGTCATTGTGTGTACTCCCTTCCCTATGCGTTGTAAGCCGCCCTGAGTCCCCTCAGGGAAAAGGGCGGCCTATAAATAAATTTATCTATCTATCTATCTATCTATCTATCTATCTATCTATCTATCTATCTATCTATCTAATCTAACACCTGAAGCCTTAGTACCGCTTTATAAAGCCTTAGCAAAGGCCACACCTGGAATACCGCATCCAGTTTGGTCACCACATTACAAACAAAAGATGTTGAGACTTTGGAAAAAGTGCAGAGAAGAGCAACGAAGAGGATTAAAGGCCTGGAGACTAAAACATATGAAGAGCGGCTGCAGGATTGGGGTTTGGCTAGACTAGAGAAAAGGAGGGACTAGGGGTAGACATGATAGCAGTCTTCCAGTATTTGAGGGGCTGCCACGAAGAAGAGGGGGGGGTGTCGATCTATGCTTTGAAGGCAAAGCAACCCAAAGCACCTGAAGGCAGGACAAGAAACAATGGAGGGAAACTAATCAAGGAGAGAAGCAACCTGGAATCAAGGAGAAACTTCCTGACAGTGAGGACAATTAAGCAGTGGAAACAGCTTGCCTCCAGAAGTTGTGGGTTCTCCATCAGTGGAGGCTTTTGAGAAGACACTGGGCAGCCACTTGCCTGAAATGGTACAGGGTAGTGATGGCGAACCTTTTAGCCACAGAATGCCCCAAACCAGAAGGCACATGCATGTGAGTGCCAGAAACTCAAGGACCAGCTGGCTGATCTTGTGAATGTCAGGTTTCCAAATAGCATCCAAAATTAAATCAGAGTCCGAGGCAAAGTATTTCTCAAATTTATGAAGAGAGCCACATTGGCAGATCTGGGAAAACCGAATCTGAAAGCTTCCCGGTTTTCCCCATCCAGTTAAAAGTTCAAGATCTTTGCCCCCACACCCACAAGTCCATCCCACGGTCCAATCTCCCACTGCCATGCTGGCAGCTTCCACCCATCCAGTTCCGGTCAGGTGCAGAGGTGCAGAGACAAAGGATGACCTTGGCTTTCTGGAAAGAATGTTGTTATGGCTACATAGCATCTAACTCCATACAATCCGCCCTCCCAATTTCCCCACCATAGAAAATGCATAGTAGAATAATAGAATAATAGGCCAAAGATCCAAAAGAAAAAGATGGCTGCAGGCCTGACAGTGAGAAGAGCCTGGGAGAAAAACACCTGTCCTTCACACTTTCTGAAAGTTAAACTGTGCAAGAGATGCCTCTCGTCCGTTCTACTGTGGACTTTTATCTGTCAGCTGAACTTCATCCCTGTTTGTCTTTCTCAACCAGCTAGGAATCTGCCAGCAGCAGAATGTTCCCAATCCATTCCCAGAAGGGCCCTGTGCAGGTTTTCTTTCATGTTTCCTAATGAATAGCAAAAATCCTCTAAAAACCTTGGCGGTGTGTTTTATCGCTAAAGCTGCAGATGTGGAAGAGGCTGTTCCCTCTAGATGTTTGAATATGGATTTAGAATACCCCCTTTTCCGTTTCCTTTTTTTTTCCTGGTTTCTTCTTGCTCGTTTGCTTGCTTGCTTGTTCGTTCACTCGTTCATTCGTTCATTCATCTATTTGTTCATTATTTTATTCATTTGTTCATTCATTCATTCGTTCATTCGTTCATTTATAAAATTTATCAGTTGTCCATCGTACTGCAAGGTAACTCTTGGCAGCTTATAGCAGTAGACTTAGCAGTAGACTTATATACCGCTTCATAGGGCTTTCAGCCCTCTCTAAGCGGTTTACAGAGAGTCAGCATATTGCCCCCAACAATCTGGGTCCTCATTTTACCCACCTCGGAAGGATGGAAGGCTGAGTCAACCCTGAGCCGGTGGGATTTGAACCGCTGAACTGCTGATCTAGCAGTAGCCTGCAGTGCTGCATTTAACCACTGCGCCACCTAGGCAACACACACACACACACACACACACACACACACACACACACACTTGAGGTTCCCCTCGAACATTTGTGCTAGTCGTTCTCAACTCTAGGGGGCGGTGCTCATCTCCATTTCGAAGCCAAAGAGCCAGCGCTGTCCGAAGACGTCTCCGTGGTCATGTGGACGGCATGACTAAATGCTGAAGGCTCACGGAACACTGTTCCCTTCCCACCAAAGGTGGTTCCTATTTTTCTACTTGCGTTTTTACATGCTTTCGAACTGCTAGGTTGGCAGAAGCTGGGAAAAGTAACGGGAGCTCACTCCATTACGCGGTACTAGGGATTCGAACTGCTGAATTGCAGACCTTTCTGTTCCACAAGTCTAGCGTCTTAGCCACTGAGCCAGCACGTCCCACACATACAGTACTGAACACACACACACACACACACACACACACACACACACACACACACACACACACACACACACACACACACACACACACACACATATATATATATATATATATATATATATATATATATATATATATATTGTCTATAACCTGCCCAGAGTTATCTTGCAATAGGATGTGCACACACACTCACTCACGCACAGGAATAAATTAAAACCAGATATTTAAAATCTAAGGACATGTGGGGGAGGGCAGGGGTAAAATGGGGAGAGGTGGGGTTTGTTGTTACTCGATCAAGCTCTTCATTCTACTCTTCCCCCATTGAGCTGGGGGTTGGACTAGAAGACCTCCAAGCTCCCTTCCAGGTCTATTCTGATTAATTAATTAATTGGGGCTTGAGGCCACCAGGCAGAACGAGGTCTTAAGGATCGAACAAAAGGATAAGAGAGTTAAGGAACCTGGGCTGATGAGATCCATAACATACCTTCTCTGCCGATATGGGTGGAATGGACCAGTCCCAGTGAAATGAGACGGTCCCTCAAGTACCTGTTGCTGTGGCCTAGTGGTAGAGCTCTCGCCTCACCATCAGGAGGTTGTGAGTTCAATTCTAGGTAGAGGCAGATGTAGAGTCTCCTGCTTGGGCAGGGGGTTGGACTAGATGACCTGCAAGGTCCCTTCCAACTCTGTTAATCTCCTAAAGTAACCCATGCCGTTTGCCCCAAATAGTATAGGGTCTCCTTCTTGAGGAGAAGGATGGATTAGAAGACCTCTAAGGTCCCTTCCAACTCTGTTATTCTGTTTTTGGCTCCTGGATAACCTTCGCAGATTACTATGAATATTCCTTTCTGTTTTTGCAATATACTCTAGAATCTAATACAATCCCTTCCTTCCTATCCAACCCACTATTCTCTATTTGTGGGTTTCTCCCAGCATGCTCCATGCTGGGATTTTAGCCAACAGGCCACGGGGAAAAAAGGCATTTAAATCCATTCATTTTAAGATAGGGTTAAAAGTAACGTTTCAACGTATTGAGCTGAAGCCAGAAACATTTCTGCTAGGAATTTCACCTGAAATTGATAATAAAGAGAATGTATATTTAATCATTCATGTATTAACCGCAGTTAGAATTGTATTTGCACAACATTGGAAAAGTGTAGAGATTCCTGTTGTTGAGAAGGTGATAAGGAAAATATTAGAATGTGCGGAAATGAACAGATTAACATTAGCAATCAAGGAGAAAGCGTAAACTGAATATTATATGCTTTGGGAACCATTTTACCAATGGTTGGAGAGAGAAAAAGGAGTTTAGAAATGAAGAAAGCTAAAAAGTATAATACACTTAAGATAGAGATATAAATAAGATGAAAACTGTTAGCATATGTATGATGAGAACAATGATGTTTAATGTTATGTGATATTATTACTAGAAGATATTAAGAAGAAGAATTGAGAGTTCCATAATGTTTATAAATGCTCAATGTATTATAAAACTAAACCTAGGGAAATAATGTTAATATGAATGTGAAAGATGTGGCAAAAGAGGAAAAATGTGGCACAGAGACGGTTGCACCCAGACGACACGCTGCTTAAGGAAAGACGGAATGTTTATTTTTGTAACTAAAAAAATAATAAAACTCTCTTTAAAAAAAAAGAAGAAGTAATGTTTCAAAAGATGTCCCTATTTATTTCTCCCCTCTGTGGCTGGAAAGCACGCGAGGCTTATCACAGCCGTACAATTCTACCCCTTTGCAATTTCTGATGTCACTGGTTTTATCAGGCTCGATCTCAAATTGAGTTAATGGCATATTTTAATCGTGGGCCATTTCCACGTTAGCGAGATGCGGAGTTTGGAAGAGTCGTCCGATCATCGCTGTTTGAAAACAACCATAATGAGGAGCGGCTTTGCAGTGTTTCGGCGATGGAGTAATTTGTGCGAAGCGGCCTTAGGAAACACACATACACAACACACAATCTTATACATATATAGGTCTGTGGTTAAGTGAACGCCACTGAATTCCAAAAGGGATAATTGGCTATTAAATAAAGACAGGAGTTCAGCTCCTGGGCATCTCTCTCTTCAGATTGATGCAAAATGATGTTGTTGTCTTTTTTTGGTTTTCTAACTCTTATACTCATTCATACATTGCTGAAGCCCAGTTGGTGCTTCAGACAATTTATAGATGTTCTCAGAAATCCCAGTACAATTTGGGGCAACGTTTGAGAGGCTGCAGGGTGAGAACATAGGCGAATAGAGTTGGAAGGGACCTGGGAGGTCTTCTAGTCCAACCCCCTGCTCAAGCAGGAGACTCTATACCCGCGATGGCGAAGCTGTGGCACCCATGCGACAGGTGGCAGGCAAAGCTTCTCTCTAAATAGTTTTGATTTTTTAAATCCATCATTAATTGTTATTGTTATTTTCTTACAAATATATAGAATACAGTTTGGGTCACTTTCTTGCCACCCCATGGCTCCATTTTATTTTGCAACAACCTTGCTCCTTGTATCTTCTCAACCTCCCTTCTCTGCCTTCTTCTTTCCTCCTCTCCTTCCTCCTTTCTTCTTCCCCTCTCTTCCCCACTCCTCCTCTCTTCTCCTCCTTCTTACCCTCCCCTACTCTTAATTCCCTTCCCTTACTTCCTCTGTTTTACACTTTCTTCCTTTCCCTCCCCCTTCCACCTTTCTTCTTCCCCTCTCTTCCCCCTCTTCGTCTCTTCTCCTCCTTCTTCCCCTCTCCCCTACTCTTAATTCCCACCCTTACTTCCTCTGCTTTACCCTTTCTTCCTTTTCTTCCTCCTCCTCCCTCCTTTCTTCTTCTCCTCTTTCTCCCTCCTCCTCTCTTCTCCTTCTTCTTACTCTCTCCCCTACCCTTATTTCCCCTCCCTTACTTCCTCTGCTTTACACTTTCTTCCTTTCCCTCCCCCTCCCCCTTTCTTCTTCCTCTCTCTTCCCCCCCTCTTCGTCTCTTCTCCTCCTTCTTCCCCTCTCCCCTACTCTGAATTCTCCTCCCTTACTTCCTCTGTTTTACCCTTTCTTCCTTTTCCTCCTAATCCTCCCTCCTTTCTGTTGTTCCCCTTGCTTGTTTTCTTTCTCTGATGGATTGGCGGGGTGGCATTTCAGCGAACCCAACTTTATGTTTACATAAAAATAATTTTCTCTATAATATGTCTAGAGCAGGGCTGTCAAACTTAAGGCCCGCAGGCTGGATCCACCCCCATCGGGGGCTTAGATCTGGCCCCCATGGGGTGACCTGGAATCACTGAAGGGGCATCCGGGGTGCCTCTGCCAGTGAGAACGGAGTCATCAACTCAGACACACAATCAAATAGTCAACAACAAGCTACTAAGGAACCACCAAGAAGGATCCCATCAGCAATGACTGGGCAAGCCATAGAGACCCAACCCCAACTCTCTTATAGCACTGATGACGTTCCCTAGTTGGGTCATGAAATGGCTGCAAGAAAACAACCAAGCTCAGACAGCACCAAGGATCCCTCAGTCCCCATCCTCTTCCTCTTCCCCCTCCCCTCCCCTTTCCTCCTCCTTCTCCTCTTCCTCTTTCCCTCCTCCTCCATCCCGTCCCCCTCCCCTTACCTTCTCCTCCTCTTCCTCCTTCCCTCCTCCTACTCCTCCCTGTCCCCTTCCCTCCTTCTTTTGTTCCTCCCCTCCTCTCCTTCTCCTCCTCCTTCTCCTCCCATTCCCTCCTCCTCTTCCTCCTTCCCCTACCCCTTTCCTCTTCCTTCTCCTCCTCTTCTTCCTCCCCTCCTCCTCTTCTCCCTCCTCTCCTTCTCCTCCTCCTGCTTCTCCCCCTCCCACTGTCCTCTCCCTCCCCTCTTTCTTCTCCCCTTCTCATTTCCTCCTCTTCCTCCTCCCCCTCCCCCTGTCATCATCATCCTTCTCCTCCCATCCTCCTCCTACTTCTCCCCCTCCCACTGCCCTCCCTCTCCTCCTCCTCCTCTCCTTCTCCTACCCCTACCCATTTTCTCCACCTCTTCCTCCTTCCCCTCCCTCTGTCGTCATCGTCATCGTCATCCTCCTCCTCCTCCTCCTCCTCCTCCTCCTCCTCCTCCTCCTCCTCCTCCCCTACCAAGTGAGTGAGACACCACCAGAGCCTTCTTAATTGGCTTTCTCTTTGCTTCGGCTCACATGGCCCAGCCGTTTTGTGTATCCATCAGTGCCACAACATCTCTTAATTAATCCCTCTGTAAGGACAATATCTACAAATGGAACTAAATTAGGCGCTTTGCGGCAGAATGAGAACCAGATGTTTCTCCGCAGGATTCGTACAACTCGACAGAAGTTTCCTTCGAGCTATCGAGCGGCTTTCTGGCTGGTGACTTCCTCCCGTATTACACAGGCAATTTATATTTCTCAATTGCCAAATAGCCCATCCATATGTCCTGTTCAGGCAGAGATGATACGCCCCCTTCTCTCTTCACATACGGAAGTATCGCCACATCTGGGAAGCTCCAGAGAGCAGCGTAATTAGAGTTTTGTGTTGTCCTTTGCTTCCATTAAGTGCTGATCTGGTTTAATGGCCCGGATCTGAGAGCTGTAATATATACGTCTCTGATGGAGTAGATCTTGAAAGTTTGAGAGCCCTTGCCATCATCCAACGCCAAGGAGAGAAGCAACCTGGAATTAAGGAGAAACTTCTTAACAGTGAGGACAATTAACCAGTGGGACAGCTTCCCACCAGAGGTTGTGGCTGCTCCATCACTGGAGGTTTTTAAGAAGAGACTGGACAATCACTTGTCTGAAATGGTATAGGATCTCCTGCTTGAGCAAGGAGTTGGGCTAGAAGACCTCCACGGTCCCCTTCCAGCTCTATTCTGATTCAATCAATGCTCCTTGTTGATGTGGCATAAAGTCTTGAAGGGCCTTTGGTGTTTAAGCTCTTGGCCCCCAGGGAGAGGTAGGAAAAAGCTATTCTCCAAAGCACCCGAAGGCCAGACAAGGAATAATGGATGGAAACCGAGCAAGGAGAGATTCAACTTGGGAATAAGGAGGAATTTCCTGACAGGGAGAACAATCAACCCATGGAACAGAAGTTGCCTTCAGAGGTTGTGGGGGCTTCATCACTGGAAGCTTTCCAGAAGAGACTGGACTGCCATTTGTAAGAAATGGTGTAATGGTCTCCTGCTTGGACTAGATGACCTACAACAGTGGTTCCCAAACTTGGCAACTTTAAGACTTGTGGACTTCAACTCCCAGAGTTCTCCAGCCAGAAGAGCTAGCTGGAGAATTATGGGAGTTGAAATCCACAAGTCTTAAAGTTGCCAAGTTTGGGAACCACTGATCTACAAGATCTCTGCCAACTCTGTTAATCTGTTAGATCAGTGGTCTCTGGGAGTTGAAGTCCACAAGTCTTAAAGTTGCCAAGGTTGGAGACCACTGTGTTAGATGACCACATGCCTGTTTACTACCTTGCCTGAGCACCTGATAAGCAATCAGACAGAGCCACATATTTATTTGCAAACAGGAGCAAGGATTTTTTCCTCAGTTATCTACCATGTTTTCGGTGTATAAGACGCACTGTGTTTTTCAGAGTATAAGACGCACAGGAGCATAAGTTGCACCAAAATGTTGAAGTGGCAAATTTAAAAAAAATGCTTTTGCACTCTGCAGATCTCCCCAAAATGGCCCATTTTCCACAAAAAATGGGCCGATTTACCCCCCCCCCCCGAAAAATGGCATGGATAGCCTTTAGGAGACTTGTAGAGTGTGGCTGGGGGCTGCCCGCCCCTCAAAATTGAGCAAAAAATGGCCTGTTTTTCACTCCTTTCTGCCCTCCCCAACCCCTAGGAGCTCTCTGAAAGCCTCCTAAAGGCTGTACACGGCCATTTTGGTGAAGAGGGCGGGGTTTCAAGAGGCCAAAAATGCTGTATTCGGTGTAAAAGACGCACCCAGATTTTCACCCTCTTTTTTGAGGGAAAAAGGTGCGTCTTATACTCTGAAAAATACAGTAAGGCCAGTCCTTCTATCAATTCATCAGTTCCCACGGATCAGGCGGACCGGTAGTGGTGGTGGCGGGAGGCTCCGCCCACAGGCTCAGATGCTTCTGCGCATGGGCAGAAGCTTCTGCGCACGCGCACGAGTGCACGAGTGCACACGAGCGAACCATTGGTGAAATACATTGAAACCCGCCACTGGGTCAGTTCCTTCTTTTTGTTATCGCAAAGAGTTGCAATTCAGTTCAAAATGTCAAACCGCCTGCAGCTCTTTGCTTTTCGGAGATTGCCCTTTGCAAGGACCTTCTCCGCTGTCTGGAACGGAGCCCAATTTCGGCTTCCCAGAGAAAGCAACGGTAATGAAAAAATTAATCCATACTTGTCAACTCGTCTCTTATTACAGCACGGGCTCTGGAGTTTTCCAAGCTTCCTAGGGTAAGCTTATAAAATGATATTTTTCCCCCCCCTACATCGGTTTCAAAGGGTGTTAGACACGTCTGGATGGCACGTAGGCAGGAGACATCTACCTACAGAAGACATCTACATAAGGTTCAGGGTGTGGATGACTTGGCTGGGACCTGTTTTGGCCTGCCTGCAGCCAGAGGAGCTGGCAGCAGATTCGGACAGTGAGGAGGTTGGGGAGGAAACCTGGGCCAGTCCTGGAGTCTGGGGAAGGCTCTGATGAGGGCTCTGTGTCGGAGGCAGAGAGGGGGCCAGAGCCGTATGCCAGTTCTCAGCTGCCTTTGGAGTTGGAGATCAGTGGGGCAGAAGAACAGCTGGAGCCTGTTCCCGATGTGCGCATGCGCAGAGCTGCCAGCAGAAGGGAACAGTTAGGGAACAAGGGTTGATGCAACTGCCTTATATCATGCCAGAGAAATGGTTATCCAATCTTTTCTTTAAAACCTCCAGTGATGGAGCATCCATAACTTCTGAAGAAAAGCTATTCCATTGGTTAATTGTTTTCACTCTCGGGAAATTCCTCCTCGGTTCTAGGTTGCTTCTCTCCTTGATTAGTTTCCACCCATTGCTTCTTGTTCTGCCCTCAGGTGCCTTGGAGAATAGTTTGACTCCCTCTTCTTTGTGGCAACCCGAGATATCAGAAGACTGCTATCATGTCTCCCTTAGTCCTTCTTTTCATTAAATTAGACATACCCAGTTCCTGCAACCGCTCTTCGTATGTTTTAGCCTCCAGTCCCCTAATCATCTTTGTTGCTCTTCTCTGCACTCTTTCCAGAGTCTCAACATTGCTTCTCTCCTTGATTAGTTTCCACCCATTGCTTCTTGTTCTGCCCTCAGGTGCCTTGGAGAATAGTTTGACTCCCTCTTCTTTGTGGCAACTCCTGAGATATTGGAACACTGTTATCGTGTCAACCGTAGTTCTTCTTTTTATTAAACTAGACATACCCAATTCTTGCAATCTATTCTGGAACCAGCCCATTTCTGAACTTCTATGGTGGGAATCTATTATTTCATTATATAGAGAACTAGCCGATAACCCAGGATTGTCCAGGTATTTATTTAGAGGGTGGAAATGTCCAGGACAAACGTACTTTCTAATTTGGATTTTCCCCTTTATCAAGGGGAGCCCCATTGTGGAGTACTGTGAAGCCATTACCATAGCAACTTCACTGCACTGCACTTTACGGTAGAAGTGCGGTAGAAGCCATTGTAAGGCACAACAGGCTGTATCTAAACAGGACAGACATCCCGAGGGGCGTTAGGGGTGCCTTACTCCCACAGTATGTTTTTCCAGAGAGTAAGTCATCTGTGTACCAGGTTTGGTTGAAATTGCTTGAGGTGTGCCAGAGTTATGTCGGAACACACACACACACACACACACACACACACACACACACACAACCAGTAGTTGTTTGCTGACCTAGGTCGCTGGAACCGGCAGAGACCCAGGCCTGCCACGCCCCTGAACCACATGCGTCCCCTTCGGGGAAAAGGGCGGCATACAAATGAAATAAATGAAATAAATGAAATGTGCAGAACAATTTTCATTGCATAAATTTGATTTTTTTTATTTGTTAATACAGACCTACGTATTTGCAAATGCGCATGCGCACGCATTTGCAAATAAATAAATGCGGAAAAAATTTTCACGCACCGAACCGGCAGTAATGATGCCAGCAATCCACCCCTGGATTATACCTATTAAATTTTTTTAAAATGTTGTACGCTGCCCGGAATCACCTACGTGTAAATTTCTTAAAAGAACAAACAAATAAGTGTATAAGTGCTACAAAAGGTCTCAAAGAAATTGTGATTATTATTTTTTTTTAAAGGTAAAAGTGTACTTTTTAAAGTACTAGATGACCAAATGGAACAACTGGGAGGAAAAAAAAAATAAAGTCAGGAGACAAAAATGAATTAAATTGGCCAGGGTTATTCTTCCCTGCTAGTCTACCGGTCAGAGAAAAACACAACCAGTCTTATCGTACCAGCTACACACTTTTCCTGGGGCCCCCTGAATACTACAAAGCGGAGTCTTGACTCAGACCCAGCCAGATCTGAGCAAGGTTTGGCCCAAGGCCTCAGAGCTAGTGGCAAACAGAACGCCAAAACACAACTGGGCAAAATGTCCTCGCTTCACCGGAAGGATTCGGTTCCTTTGAAGTCGCAATCAATGTTGCCAACTTGTCTTGCTGAAGAATTCGCCTTATGCCCCAAAACCTGGCACCTGTGAAGCCACAAGACCCTGCATTTCCCGTAGACTGGACTGGACATCGTCTCTCCTGCTGTTTGTTTGAGATTAACAGCAGTGCCGAAGAGCAAAATGGAAAGGATGCAAAAACAGCCGTTCGGAAAAAAATCATCCATGCAATTTCTTTCATCTGTTCTTATCTTCCTGGCTGCAGGTTTCGCTTTCTCTCACACATCCACCTTTGGCTTCCTGCTCTGTAAGCAACCAAGAAGATGAGGTTGAGAAATGGAGAAACCTGCTTGAGAAGTAGGATTTGTACACACACACACACACACACACACACACACACACACACACACACACACACACACTGGTTGAAGATGTCGAGCTTGTCAGCTTTCCAGCTGACAGCCCAGGTTCAAGACCCGGGGCTGTGCGACGGGAGGAGCTCCCATTTCTCGCTCCAGCTCCTGCCTACCTGGAAGTTCGAAAGCATGCAAATGTGAGTAGATGAATAGGTACCCCTTTGGTGGGAAGAAAACAGCATTCTATGTGCCTTTGGCATGTGTAGTTCTGCTGGCCACAGGACCACCGAAGCCTCTTCAGACAATGTTAGGTCTCTCGGCCAAGAAATGGAGATGAGAACTGCACACTAAATTCAGACACGACTGGAGAGGGAAACCTTTATCTACATATATATATAGGTCTCTTGTTATATATATATATATATATATATAAAATGCAATTCACTCTTACCTTATTTCCAGGATGGCCCATATCTGTCTCTGTCTCTGTCTGTCCGTCAGTCCGTCCGTCCGTCTGTCCGTCCGTTGTCCGTCCATCCATCCATCCATCCATCCATCCATCCATCCATCCATCCATCCATCCATCTCATCTCTCTCTCTCTGTGTGTGTGTCTCTCTCCTATGTCTGCCTGTCTGTCTGTCTGTCTGTCTGTCTCTCTGTCTATCTATCTATCAATCAATCTATCTATCTATCTATCTATCTATCTATCTATCTATCTATCTATCTATCACTATCTCAATCTCATTTCATGTCATCTCTCTCTCTCTCTCTCTCACACACACACACACACACACACACACACACTACATCTATCTATCTATCTATCTATCTATCTATCTATCTATCTATCTATCTATCTATCTATCTATCCATCCATCCATCCATCCACCCACCTACCCACCCATCCATCTCATGTCATCTCTTTGTGTGTGTGTTTCTCTCTCCTATGTCTGTCTGTCTGTCTGTCTGTCTGTCTGTCTGTCTGTCTATCTATCTATCTATCTATCTATCTATCTATCACTATCTCAATCTCATTTCATATCTCATCTCATCTCTCTCTCTCTCTCTCTCTCTCACACACACACACCTCTTTCTGTCTGTCTGTCTGCCTGCCTATCCATCCATCCATCCATCCATCCATCCATCCATCCATCCATCCATCCATCCATCCATCCATATCTATCTTTACTGTCTTTTTTTATGATTATTACGCTCATATCCTGGCTCTGCTTCTTGGTTGACATGATAGCAGTCTTCCAATATTTGAGGAGCTGCCACGGAGAACAGGGGGTCAACCTATTCTCCTGAGCACCTGAGGGCAAGACAAGAAGAAGAAGTAATGGATGGAAACCTATGAAAGAGAGAGCCAACCTAGAATTAAGGAGAAAATTTACTGACAGCTAGAACAATTACTCCATAGAACAACTTGTCCCCAGAAGTTGTGAATGCTCAATCAAATTTTCAAGAAGAGACTGGATAACCATGTGTCTGAAATGGCATAGGGTCTCCTGCTTGAACAATGGGTTGGACTAGAAGACCTCCAAGGTCCTTTCCAACTGTGTTATTCTGCATTCTTGGTTATTGACAGATTTGACAATTTAAGCGTTGTCCGTGTGACATTCTCCGGTGACTTCTTCTGTTTTCTGTTTTTCACAGAAATAATATACATTACAAAAGCATTCACTCAGGAGCAGCTACACATCAAACCAACACCTGACAGTTGTAAAGATAAGGGCAGGGATCCTTGCAGATCTGCTGATGGCAAATCTTTTCCCCCCAGTCCATAAACTTTTTAATCTAAATGTCAGGTAGGAAATTAAATCCACAATGAAAAGGAGTGTATTACCAGCATTTTATTAGATCACAAACAGTTTAATAACCAGACAGAAAGAGAAGGTCATTCAATTGTCAGACGGGTTCATCTCATAAATTAGGCATCAGAGTTTTAATTTTCATCTTTTACAATAGCATCTTTCAGAGATACAACAACCGAAATTTGATGAAGGCTTTCTGGCCACCATGAGCAGATCACGCCAACAAAAGTAGTTTTAATAACGTAATGAAACGATTGCTTGGAAATTTATGGAAAAGGAGGGTGGTGGGATCTCTAAAATGGTTAGCATGTCTTTAAGGGGTTAATAATTGAGTAAAATGCCAAAGTAGCAAAGGACAGGGGGTACTCGGTGAATTAATGTAAGATAATCTCCAATGCAAAATCGGTAAGGGGGAGAATTGTGGCTGAAACATTGTGATGAACAAATTGAGTTTCCCCTGGATACAGCAAAAGGCCAATGATTCACATAGTTTTAAGGGGGGGGGGGAAAACACGCTACGAAAATTAACTCTGCAATTCTACGTGAGTGTATTTTTGACCAATATGTGAGCATAGATGACAGGGATCCAAGTAACACCCCCCAACGAAAGAAGACGCCGAGGCGTGAGTTTCCTCATAGTTCCATTTTATTAGAGATGTCAGATCAGATTAGATCAGATTAACAGAGTTGGAAGGGACCTTGTAGGTCATCTAGTCCAACCCCGGGGGCTCAAGCAGGAGACCCTGCACCATTTCTGACAAAATGGCAATCCAATCTCTTCTTGAAAGTCTCAAGTGATGAAGCTCCCACAACTTCTGAAGGAAACTTCTCTTCCACGGGGTTGACTTTTCTCGTTGTCAGATAATTTCTCCTAATTTCTAGGTTCGTTAAATAAAGAAAGGATAATGATAATAAATTATATACATGGAGGATTAGAAAATTTTGGTATTAAATATTATGGATGTTTAGCTAAAACAGGATATGAGGATTTAATGTTAATGGAGGATTTTATAAATAAGTAAATGAAATGCCAGCATGCGGTTATGTATTGAATCTTGGTATATTTAAGGATGAAGGATGTTTTAAATAACTATAGTCAAATAAAAGTGGAGGTGTGATGATGTTAATATAGTAAATATTTGAGTTAAGATATTTGAATTAATATGAATTATATTTGATGACGGTGGAAGAGATGCACAAAAGCCTTTTGTAACCAGCTGATACACTTTCTACAATATGTAAAGAAGGAGGAGTTGTATGTTTGTTTTGAAAATAAATTTTTTTAATTGTTTTATTTTATCAATTTCATATATACATTCACAATTATATGATCTCATAACTGTTATTAATAATATGTATTTATAACAATTTTTCCCTACAGTTGACAATATACTTGAAGATTGCTTTCTTAACATCCCATAGATCCATCTTATCTTACAACGGTCCTACTTCTTCTTCCCTCCCTCCCTCTTTCTTTCCCTCGTTTCTTCTCTCCTACTCCCCTTCCTTCCCTCCTTCCTTCCCTCCCTCCTTCCCCTTCCCTCCTTCTCTCCTTCCCTCCTTCCTTCCCTCCTTCCCTCCTTTCTTCTCTCTTTCCTTCCCTCCTTCCTTCCCTCCCTCCTTCCCCTTCCCTCCTTCTCTCCTTCCCTCCCTCCTTCCTTCCCTCCTTCCTTCCTTCCCTCCTTTCTTAAATTTAATTTTTTTTTAAAAAAAGAAAGTGAGGTATTTAGTTATACTAGATGAAAAATCTGTGATGGTAAATGCTATTCGAGAATATGGATATAAAAACACCTGTAACCAAACGACATGCTGTATGTGATGATGCTTTTCTTGTCTTTTTTTTTTTATTGTTGTGTGTGTGTGTGTGTGTTGTCTGTTTAATAAAAATAAAAATTTATATTAAAAAAAAAAGAAGAGTTAGGAAGAAAACTTTTCTGTCTTCACTTTTGGAACGTGTAAAACAATTATCAAAGGGGAACGTTTAAAAAAACCCCTCAACCAACGAAGCGCTGTTCTGAAAAGCTGGGAAACCAATTCCCATAAACCCGAGTTCGCTTTTGGGCACGGCAGATGTGCAGCTGGAGTCACCCTGGTGAAACACCAATCCGCAGACTCCTTTATCTAAGTGTGAACGGAGATGGCACTTCCCAGACAACACTGCCACCACGACGACATTCCAATTCAGCTTCGCACCATTAACAAGCGTTCTGCTGTCTTCAGTTTGCCAATCTTTCCGAATTGCTAATGACATTAATTGAAGGTAATCAGGGGGCGAGGCGTTGTTGTTGCACCAAGAAATGGAGTTAATGGTTCCTTGGCTGAGCTGAAGAGTTCTTGGGAAGAAAGAACCAAGCTGAAAATATCCAAATGACTTTTTTTTTTCTTTGTTTCTTTAATCGAGGAGATGAAATGCATTCATGTATTTCAGGCTTCTCCTCATGTGTGACTTACTTTTCAATTCCTTGCTCATCCTCTTCGCTCCTTTCTGAACCCCATCAGAAGTGGACATTCAATCAAGCTCAGGCAGAATCTGAGTTTGAACATGCTTGGGATAAGCACATAGCTATCTTCTGACAATTTTTTTTTTAAAAAAAACTAAACTAAATTGAAAATAAATAAAAGAAATCAAATATAGCACCAATAGTAATAGGCACCTTGGGTGGCACCCCCAAGGGGGGCTGGACTAGAAGACCTGCAAAGCCCCTTCCAGCTTGCTATTCTATTCTATTCTATTCTACTGTTTTTTATTCTCTTTTCTTCTCTTCTCTATTACTCTACTCTCCTATTTTTATTCTATTCTATTCTATTCTATTCTACTGTTTTTTATTCTCTTCTCTATTACTCTACTCTACTATTTTTATTCTATTCTATTCTATTCTATTCTATTCTACTGTTTTTATTCTCTTCTCTATTACTCTACTCTACTATTTTTTTTCTATTCTATTCTACTCTACTCTGTGCTACTCTACTCTACTCTACTCTACTCTACTCTACTCTACTCTACTCTACTCTACTCTACTCTACTCTACTGTTTTTTATTCTCTTCTCTCTTCTCCTCTACTCTAATCTAGGGGGCTGGACTAGAAGACCTGCAAAGTCCCTTCCAGCTTGCTATTCTATTCTATTCTATTCTATTCTACTCTACTCTATTCTACTGTTTTTATTCTCTTCTCCTCTCTTCTACTCTACTATTTTTATTCTTCTCTATTCTATTCTATTCTATTCTACTCTACTGTTTTTTATTCTGTTCTCTCTTCTCTCTTCTCTCTTCTCTCTTCTCTCTTCAAGGCAGCTTTACTTGAAACTGTTTATATCCTGTGACGATACCTCTAACACAATCAAACATCAACACCTGCCAATCACAGGTCTTTGAGAAGGACTTAATAGATGGACAAAAATGCCATATCCTATCTGAACATCTGGCTGACTGGGCAACAGCAGACCAATTAAAAAAAATAATTAAAAATGGTTAATAAATTAAAGAAAGAAAATGCTCGACGGGCAGATTTGATGGATCTGTGAGTTTTTTCCTGGCATTTTTAGAAGTTTCTGTGTTGTAGGTTCTCCATATCTCATGTCTATGGAGGTTCTCAATTCTCAATCGATTCTCAGTAAAAACAAACAAACAAACAAACAACCCCCTCCCCATTAAAGTCCAATTGCCTTTGAAAAACACTTCTGGGACATCCGTATCTCATTTAAAAAAAATCTTCCCAGTCTTCTGTTACTCATCTTCTTTAGAGCCGTGGTGGCGCAGTGGTTAGAAAGCAGTATTGCAGGCTAATTCTGCTGACTGCCAGCAGTTTGACCCTGATCAGCTCAAAGTTGACTCATCCTTCCGTCCTTCCGAGGTCAGTAAAATGAGGACCCAGATAGTTGGGGGCAAGAGGTTGACCTTGTAAACTGCTTAGAGAGGGCTATGAAGTGGTAAATAAGTGTTCTTGCTATTCTTTAATCTTTATTTTTAAAAGTTAGTTACTACTCTCTTGATCATCCTTGTTCAGGATGATTAGTTCCAATTCTAATGTTCCAATTCTGTTAAATTCTAAATTCACGTACGATGGCCATAGTTAGGAACAACACTTGAGGTTAACTAACTCTTACCACCATATTACCAACGAAGTGGAACAATTGCTTCTTGTGCCTTAAAAAGTCTTCTTAAGTCCATCCTTCTATTTGCTTTGTGAATTCCCCGGCTCAATTTTTGACTTGTAGACTTAGCCTACATATCAAAACCAACTCTTAATTTCAGCCACACGGTTCCTTAAAGCTTTAATTTCGAATTGAGATTTACAGTTGGGCCCCGTCGCTTCAATGTGCAAGGTTTTTTTTTCTGCATGGCTTTGCATAATAGATCCATTTGGCAAGCAAACTTCTCTAAGGAAATACATTTGGCGATGCTATTTTCACATGCATGCCTCTTTGCGCAGATTTCCTCCTAATATCTGCCATTTGAGCTGGAATTTGGAGAGGGGAGGGAGAATTTATAATAGGTGAAAATACCAAAGAGTAGATGTTATGTTCTTTTGCATAATGAGTCAGCTGGGGAAATTGAACTGGGTTTACATTAAAAATCAAGGCAGATCAAAATCCATCCCCCAGGCTAATTCATATTTATTCTCTCTCTCTCTCTCTCTCTCTCTCTCTCTCTCTCTCTCTCTCTCTCTCTCTCTCTCTCTCTCTCTCTCTCTCTCTCTCTCTCTCCCCTCCCTCCCTCTCCCTCTCTCCCTCCTCTCTTTCTCCAATTCACTATAATGAACACCATCAGCCTTTATAAGAAATGGGAAATCAACATATAGCTTCACTTAACCATGTTCAATTGATCAAGTGCCATGAGACCCCTGCCTTTGCCTCCATCAACCACCTTTTAACAGAGATAGAATGGAATGGAATGAAGAAGAGACTTGACAGCCATTTGTCTGAAATGGTATAGGGTCTCCTGCTCAAGCAGGTTTGGACTAGAAGACCTCCAAGGTCCCTTCCAACTCTGTTATTCTAAGTTTTATTGAGTGGAATGGAGTAGTGTATAGCATAGAGTAGAGTAGAGTAAAGTAGAGTAGAGTAGAGTAGAGAATAGAACAGAACAGGAATAGAATAGAGTAGAGTAAGTAGAGTAGAATAGAGAAGAATAAAAAGAGTAGAGTAGAGTAGAGTAGAGTAGAGTAGAGTAGAGTAGAGTAGAGTAGAGTAGAGATGAGTAGAGATGAGTAGAGATGAGTAGAGATGAGTAGAGATGAGTGGAGTGGGGCAGGGCAGGGCAACGTAGAAGAGAAGAGAAGACAACAGAACCGAACAGGAGACAACACAACAGAATAGAAAAGAATAAAATAAAGGTTTTTATTTGGCCAAATGTGGTCAAACACACAAGAAATTTGCCCCTAGTTCAGAAGCACTTAGTGCACTTGCAAAATCAGCAGAGAAAATACTATAGCAACTACTGGTACTACTATTACTACTGCTAATAGTAGAAGTGTGCAACCGATAGAAGGGGGAAGTAAGAAGTAATAAAAAGCTACTAAATAAAACAATTAATGAGTAAGATACAAGCAACAAAGTTATACTCATAAGAAGATAAGGAATATTGCTACAGGGTCAAGCTACTTCATGAAATTCCTGGCCCGTCAAAAGCACGGTTCTTTTTCATTTGGTTGACTCTTAGAAGAAAGAAAAACCTCCCCCAAATCTTACTATAGGACATTGGAATGAAGAAAACTGGGGGAATAACATCCTGTCCAACAGATGGGCATTCATAGAAGGATGCAGGAGCAGGAAATGTTATATGCACCCTGCCACCGTTGTGCAAATGATGCATCTGTTGAGCGAAAAGAGCATAAGTCTTGCCATATGCATGGTGACATTGTGATGGAGGCGACGTGATCTTGGGATGGCGGACGCCAGATGCCGACATGTTGGAGCTGAAATCTCAGGGATTAAAGGGAGAGGGGAGGGAGGGGATGGGCTACGAAGAAGTGGGGAGAAGGTGAAATCAGGTCTTTGGCAAGGACGTTTGACTCAGGACGGGAACAGACTTCAATGGATAGTTAGGACTGCAGGAAAAACCAATTGCAACCAGCCTGAGGATCTGTATACTGTGTGAGCCAGAAAAAGGACTGAGAAAATATCTACAGACCTCACACATCCTGAACATAGTGGTGGTGGTTGTTCTAACCGAGGCATCCCAAGAGCATGAAGCAAATTCATGGTCCCGACAAAAATCCCTTTTATTAATTGACTGTGAATTCTGCTCATTCACATCCAGCAAAGTCTTTCAAGGGAGGATTTACAGTCACAGACCTTATCTGGCTTGGAGAGCTGCCAGGCCGAGATCTGCAAAATTTGGCAAGGAGTCTTGGAGAGTCACGAACCAATGAAGCGAACTAATTGTCTCCTGCAAATTCTACTCCCCTTTCGCTCCTCTTTTATATCCTCTGGGAGGGGCCATTCATTGTCCACCTGTGGCCTTACTCCCAAGTCGCCCCCTGTTCTTTAGCTGTTTCCTTTGTCTGGCAACTCTGTGCATGCGCACACTGGGAACAGGCTCCAGCTGTTCCTCTGCCTCAGTGATGTCTGACTCGGAAGGCAGCTGATAACTGGCATACAGCCCTGGCCCCCTCTCTGCCTCCGACACAGAGCCCTCATCCGAGCCTTCCCCAGACTCCAGGACTGGCCCATGTTCCTCCCCAACCTCCTTACTGTCCGAATCTGCCAGCTCTACTGGGGGGGCCACAACAGGTTCTGAGGTGCAGCTGGGTAAAATAGAGGCAGAATACCAGATGTTGCTCTTAAGCCTACGTGTTTACTCAGCTGAGTAAAGAGAGGCCCCTGAGAAAGTGCTTTATACAAAGTAATCCACCCAGCAAGGCTGGCATACAATAGAGAAAGAAGTCATCCAGAAAGACTGGCACAGGATAGATAAGATAAGAAGCAGAAACAGAAATAGTTCAAATAGTTCAGTATGTTCTTGGTACTTTTGGGTGCTCCCTTAAGGACACAGGGTATCCACAGGCGTCTTAGGACACGAGGTGTTCTCCTGGTGACTTTCCCTGGCCTTGAAGGTTTGCAGAGATAATGGGGCTGTAGTAAGTAAGCACCCGCCCCTCTCTTAGAAGAATAAAATATTTTGAGAAATATTAAAGAGGGAGAACATTATATTTTCTTGGATGAAAAATAGAGAAACACGTTTTTTAAGAGGCAGAAAGCAACCCCCACTTTCCTTAATATCCCACAGCAGATTTCAGCACTTAAGAGATAAAGAGCTGATTGAAAACTAGATAGATCTATTCATAAGCGAATACCCTCACCCAAGAGACAAACCTGGACAAAAGCCATTAAGCCATAATAGGAATTGCCCAACATCCTTTCAGAGCACAAGCCTCTTCACTGCATCATCGCAGCAGTCCAAAGCTCAACCAAACCTAGCTCAGACAAACACCTAGGATTTGTACTTTGCTTATAGAGCCAGCTGCGGCCCCTACATGACCCCTACAGGGCCTCATGGGAGTCTGACAACAGCCAATAGAATACATGTTCCTGCACAGGAACAGGAAGCTCAAGTGCAAAGCCAAAGAGAAGGTATAAAAACCAGTCACTCTCCACTCCATGTGTTCAACTGCAGCAGAGAACCATGTGCTTGGTGGTTCTGCTTCATCATTAAACCAATCTTTCCAATCACTCCATATTTCCACGGTCTTTCTCCCGGCTTGGCACTGAACCAGATGTATATTTCTTCCCACAGAACCAACCAATCAAAATTCAATGGTGAAAAAAGTGAGGTTCTACATTTAGGCAACAAAAACGAAATGCACAGGTACAGGATAGGTGGTACCTTGCTCAATAGTAGTAACTGTGAGAGGGATCTTGGAGTCCTAGTGGACAACCATTCAAACATGAGCCAGCCGTGTGCAGCAGCTGCCAAAAAAGCCAACACAGTTCTAGGCTGCATAAACAGAGGGAGAGAATCAAGATCACGTGAAGCGTTAATACCACTTTATAATGCCTTGGGAAGCCCACCCTTGGAATACTGCATTCAGTTTTGGTCGCCATGATGTAGAAAAGATGTGGAGACTCTTGAAAGAGTTCAGAGAAGAGCAACAAAGAGGATTAGGGGACTGGAGACTAAAATATATGAAAAACGTTTGCAGGAACTGGGTATGTCTAGTTTAATAGAAAGAAGGACCAGGGGAGACATGAAAGCAGTCTTCCAATATCTCAGGGGCTGCCACAAAGAAGTGGGAGTCAAGCTATTCTCCAAGGCACCTGAGGGAAGCCCAAGAAGCAATGGGTGGAAACTAATCAAGGAGAGAAGCAACTTAGAATTTAGGAGAAATTTCCTGACAGAACAATTCATCAGTGGAACAACTTCCCTCTAGAAGTTGTGAATGTTCCAACATTGGAAGTTTTTAAGAAGATAATCATTTGTCTGAAATGGTATAGGGTTTCCTGCCTAGGCAGAGGGTTGGACCAGAGGACCTCCAAGGTCCCCTCCAACTCTGTTATTCTATTCTATTCTAACTCTGGACGTACAAATCTTCTTTGCTTTTTCCAGATTCCTGATCAACAATTCCATCATTCTGCTAAACGCCTAACTCCCACAGCACTCTCCTATGCCTAAGTATATCTAATCCTGTAGTAAGACTGTATTACTATTATCCTTCTCATCTTTCCTGCTACCTTCTCCTATCTTATGACGTTCACTTGGCTGGTTGTACCTAATGATCTGCGATTGCATCTTACGATTAATCACATTTTTTGCTCGTGTGTCTAATCCCATTTGGCCGATATTGAATAGCCTCTTCTATTAATGGGACTGGATGTTTTCTGAAGCTCTGGTTAAGGAGATCTCCCTGGGGTAACTCGCTGGAAGGGTTAACCATGTTGTGAGAAGAAGACTTGTGTGGGAGGAATACTGATCGATTGACCATGTCTGGGTGACATTCGTGGTGCCTTCAAACAGCTAAGTGGGGTCTCATCTGCCGTCTCTCCTAAATGGAAATAGACGAGCAGTAATTGCCAAAAATTACTCTGACATTTGCACCGTCTTCTGCCACGTGGAAACGGGGCTGCACTGGGAGAATGTAGATACGACGATATTACTTTAAAAAAAGGAAAATATTATGAGGCCAAAGGAAGTTCAGACGTGGGTGCCTTGAAGCACAGGTCAAATTGGTTCATGATGAAGAAAATTCAGTACACACACACACACACACACACACACACACACACACACACACACACACGAAGGCCCACGTGAATCTTTCTTGGTTGTTCTGCTGAGTTTGTAGAGCCGAGGTGGTACAGTGGTTAAACGCAGCATTGCAGGCTACTTCAGCTGACTGCAGTTCTGCAGTTGGGCTGTTCAAATCTCACCGGCTCAAGGTTGACTCAGCCTTCCATCCTTCCGAGATGGGTAAAATGAGGACCTCAGGTGCTTTGGAGAATATTTTGCCTCCCTCTTCCTTGTGGCAGCCCCTGAGATATTGGAAGACTGCTATCATGTCTCCCCTAGTCCTTCTTTTCATTAAACTAGACCTACCCAGTTCCTGCAACCGTTCTTCATATGTTTTAGCCTCCAGTCCCCTAATCCTCTTTGTTGCTCTTCTCTGCACTCTTTCTAGAGTCTCCACATCTTTTCTACATCGTGATGACCAAAACTGAATGCAGGATTCCAAGTGTGGCTTTACCAAGGCATCATAAAGTGGTATTAACACTTCACGTGATCTTGATTCTCTCCCTCTGTTTACGCAGCCTAGAACTGTGTTGGCTTTTTTGGCAACTGCAATACACAGCTGGCTCATTTAAATGGTTGTCCACTGGGACTCCAAGATCCCTTCAAGCTGCTGTCTCTTGGTCCTCTGGAATGCAGCCCCTCCCTCCTGGGAATCCAGACTGCAATCCATGTCAGGTAATGAGGATTTAACAGCTGCCGGCTGATGTAATGTTGTAAGCTGTAAACTGTAAACTGATGCAATGAGGATGAATCAGCAACAGAGTTTAAGATTCTGGTGGAGTCTGTTGCCGTTTTAAGAGGTGTCTATATATGTTGGCTTTTTTGGCAGCCTGCTGCACACTGCTGGCTCCTATTTAAATGGTTGTCCACTAGGACTACGAGACCCCTCTCATTGTTACTACTATTGAGCAAGGTACCACCTATGCTGTACCTGTGCATTTCGTTTTTTTGTTTTTTTTTGCCGAAATGTAGAACCTTACTCTTTTCACTATTGAATTTCATTAAATTTCACTCTGCAGGAGAACACTTGCAACGGTCTAATATTCAGCGTGTAGATTCTTTGTACTGAATTCAGGGCATCATCCTTACTGGCATCGCCCTCGTGCCAGGATAGTGCGGACAGACAATTTAAACCAAGGTTGAAGTGCTGCATTCCTGATGGCCTTTGTCACACGGAATAGCAAATTTGAGGCAGCGTTTTCATCTCCATCCCAATGAGACTCTCTGGAACGAAGCGAAGATCTGATGAGGTCAAATGTGGTGGCAATTACCTGGATTTCTTTTGGAGCCAAGTTCCCCCCCCCCTTCTAAGGATTAACTGGGACATGATGCATTCCTCTATTTCATCATCCCGATGATGATAGCGTTTTGATGAGGCATCTCCCAAGGCTCGAGAACGTCCTTTTGTTTTCCAAATTTCCGTTCATGAATGAATCATATCCGCCCCTCTCTCCGAGCAAAGGAAATCCCTGCTTTATTTGAAATTTCAAAGAACCATTGTTTCACATAATGAGGTGCCCTGCTCTGTTCTCCTTTTCATTTCAGCCAAACAAAATCTCATTTTCTCCTCTGAGTTTTCAACCGAGCGGTGGAAGTTAATGATCTAATGTTTGGAGAACCGCTGTGTTATTTTTCCCCCCTCTCCCCTTGGATTTACAGTGTGTGTGTGTGTGTGCGCGCACACACAAATGTAAAGGTTCCCTTCGCACATATGTGCTAGTCGTTCCCGAGTCTAGGGGGCAGTGCTCATCTCTGTTTCAAGGCTGGAGAGCCAGCGCTGTCCGAAGATGTCTCCGTGGTCATGTGGCTGGCATGATTAAATGCCAAAGACGCACAGAACACTGTAACCTTCCCACCAAAGGTGGTTCCTATTTTTCTACTTGCATTTTCTCCATGCTTTCAAACTGCTAGGTTGGCAGAAGGTGGGCAGAGGTAGGTTCCTACCAGTTTGCACCTATTCGGTAGAACCGGTTCGTCAAATCTACCGAACCGGTTAGAAGAGGTTCCACCAGTGGATCCGGAAAGCAGGCCACACCTACAGAAGAGGCTCCAAACTTTTTTGAAACCCACCACTGGTCCTTGGATATGATTATTCTACACTATCATGCTCATATTTATAAAACTCAGTGCCTCTGTGAAAGGTAAGGATGACTACTGCATTTGTGGTGCAATCAGAACATTGCGTGTTTTGAAGTTTTTTTAACGCAAACCAAAGATGCCTTTTAAAAAAACAAGTTTACATCATATTCTTATGCATGCCAGTGCTGTGTGTGAGGTAATTTAAGGTGGTTCTGACAAGTGTCGTCGGCATCTTCATATCCGGTCACATGGGCGGCAAGCCACTCCCATCCAGTCACATGGGCGGCAAGCCACTCCCACAAAGGAGGCCACACCCATAGAGTAGGTATGAACAATTTTTGAAACCTACCATTGAAGGTGGGACAAGTAACAGGAGCTCACTCCGTGACGCGGCGCTAGGGATTTGAACCGCTGAATTTCTGACCTTTCTGCTCAACAAGCTCAGCGTCTTAGCCACTGAGCCCCCGCCTCCCTTGTGTGTGTGGATGTGTACACACACACACACACACACACACATATACACACACATATATAATATATACACAGAGACATATATATTTTCTGTCGTAATATATTGTCCTTAAAAGGTGACAGGATGATTTGGCCCAGTTGAGAGGTGGACCAAAGAGAAGACAGACCCAAGGGGGAAGAGACAGCACAAAATTGCATTGTAGGACAGGGAAAAGAGAAGAAGAGAAGAGTGAACTTAGAGTTGGGGGATGAGATAGGAGGAAGCTGCTAAAATTGAGGGTGTAAAAGACCTTTGGCATGGATTTCTGTGGGAATGGAAATGTGATGCCCACCACAGAGTTTCAGCTGCAACTCACTGTTGAACAAATGTGCAGCATTTTGGGGATATTCTTGAAGAATGAAATGGAATGGAATGTAGTGGGATGTAGCACAGTGTAGGGAATGGGATGGAAGTGGAATAGAATAGAATAGAAAGGCGCAATGATTATATATGTATACTTTTTTGTTCTATTTTGTTTTAAAAGGAGGAGAATACATGTTAAAATTAAATATGTATATTGAAAAGGAACTATAAATACCATCAACGTAACAGAAGCTGAAATACACCAAGTAAATGAGATGAAGAGTGGGAAGAAAAGGAGAAAGGTAAGGGAAGAAGAGAGGGATAGGAGAGAGGGCAAGGAGGGGGGAAGAGGAGGAGAGAAATGAGGAGTGGTAAGGGGAGAGAGGAGAAGGAGGTAGGAAGGAGAAGTAGAGAAGAGAAGGATGACAGAGGGAAGAAAGGAGGTAGGGAGGGAGAGGAGAGAGGGAGAAGAAAGTGATGGATAAGGTGCAAATTTGGTGTCTGGAGAGCAGAAAAGCCCATAATTGTTTTTGGGGAGTTGATGGAAAGATGAATTGATGTAAACATTTAATAATACAATATGATGCTCGGCTATGTAATAGTATACATATGTTATGAAAATGAAAAAATTACAAAAAAATAGAATAGAATAGAATAGACAAGAATAGAATGGAATGGAATGAAAGAGAAATAGAAATAGAATAGAATAGAGAATTAAATAGAATAAAGAATAGAATAGAATGGAATAGAATAGAGGAAGGGAGGAGAGGAGAGAAGAGAAGAGAAAAGAAGAGAAGAGAAGAGAAGAGAAGAGAAGAGAAGAGAAAGGTAAGGGATGTAATGTCTCCTACTATGAGGTTGGACAGGAAGACCTCCAATGTCCCTTCCAGCCCTTCAATTCAATTCAATTCTGTTCTATTCCATTCCATTCCATTCCAAGTCATTCTATTCTATTCTATTCTATTCTATTCTATTCCAAGTCATTCTATTCTATTCTATTCCATTCCAAGTCATTCTATTCTATTCTATTCTATACTATTCCATTCCATTCTATTCCATTCTATTCCATTCTATTCCATTCTATTCCATTCTATTCCTATTCCTATTCTTATTCCTATTCCTATTCCTATTCTATTCTATTCCAATTCATTCTATTTTATTCCATTCCATTCCATTCCATTCCATTCCATTCCAATTCATTCTATTCTATTCTATTCCATTCCATTCCAATTCATTCTATTCTATTCTATTCTATTCTATTCCATTCCATTCTATTCCATTCCATTCGTACTTTAACAAAACAAAAAAGCTCATTGATTTATTCACATACTCTCCAGAGGCTGAATTCAACTCCTGGGCGCTTTTCTCCTTTCCTCTATAATTTCATTGCAATTGGCCTATTTCCACAATTCTTTTAACGTCTCAATTTCAACCAGTTTTGTGGTCTGCTGAGTTTTCTTCGTTCACCTGCAATCTTCGATAATCCGGCAGATTAATTTAGGCTGCCTTGTGGCTGCCAGTTTATAGGCCTTATAGCCCGCATGGATTGTGCTGTGTGTTTACGGTTTTGACAGCCCCTCACAGCCTGGCAAGACTGGTTTGCAGCCTTTCTCAAAAAGGAGAAAGAGGGAATAAGAGAGGCAAAAAAAGGAGATAGAGAGAAGAAGAGGGAAGGAAAGAAATAGTGAGAGAGAATGAGAGAGGGGTAAAGAGAGAAAGAAAGAGGATATGTGTATATAAGAGAATGAGAGAGTGAGAGAATGAGGGTGAGAATGAGAGAAAGAGAAAGAATGTGTATACAAGACAGAATGAGAGAGAATGAGAGAGAGAAAGGGAATGAGAGAGGGGAAAATGAGAGAATTTGTGTGCAAAAGAATGAAAGAGAATGAGAGAATGATAGAGGGACTGAGAGAGAGAATGAGAGAGGGAAAGAGAATATGTGTATAAGAGAACAAGAGAGTGAGAAAATGTGAGGAAAAGGATATGTTTGCAAGACAGAATGAGAGCGAGAAAGGGAATAAGAGACAGAGAATGAGAGGGAAAGAATAAGAGGGAAAGAGTGTGTGCAAAAGAATGAGAGAACGAGAGAGAGAGGATGAGAGAGAGGGAGAATGAGAGAGAGAGAGAATGAGAGGGAAAGAATAAGAGGGAAAGGGAGAGAATTTGAGTGCAAAAGAATGAGAGAATGAGAGCTAGAGAATGAGAGAGAACAAGAGAGAGATAATGAGAGAGGGAAAGAATGAGAGGGAAAGAGAGAGAAGTTTTTGTGATAGAATGAGAGAACAAGAGAGAGAGAATGATGGAGAATGAGAGAGAGAGAGAATGTGTATATGTGTGTGAGGGAGAGAAAAAGAGAGAGAAAGGGAGTGAGAGCAAGCGAGCGAATGAAAGAATGCGCACAGAAATGTTCAGTGATAAAAACATGAATTTGCTATTCAAATGCAATTACACTGAGTGGAAAATATAAATATATATATTTAAACATTCTAAATATTTTAGAGGGCTATAAATATTCATTACATCTCTTCCCAGTACATATTTTAAAAAATGGAGCCTTCACCTCCATCCTCTTGATGCTCCTGGAGATAAAACCATCCTTAACAGAAATAGAACAATTATGCTCGGGCCAGCTGGAGTGATAAATCATAGGAAAGCAGTGAGATTAGCTTCCCCAAATGGAAATAAATAAGCATTCAGGCCTGAGAAGGAACAGAATGGCCCTCGCAAACTACACAGGCTGCTCTGAACTGTGCCACAAGCCACAACATTGGAAATACACAAAGCTGTTCTTTGCTAAGCCACGTTGTGGGTCTCACACTACAGGTAATCATTGACTTACATTGTTCATTGAGTGACAGTTCAAAGTGACAAAGCCACTGGAAAAAATGACATGGCCATTTTTCACACTTAGAACTGTTGTAGCATCCCCATGGCCACATGATTGCTTGGCAACTGGTTCATATTTGTGATGGTTGCGGTGTCCCAGGATCATGTGATCAACTTTTGTGATCTTCTGGCAAGCAAAGTCAGTGGGGAAGCCAGATTCTCCTCCTCCTCCTCTTTCCTCCTTCTCCTCCTCCTTCCTCCTCCTTCTCCTCTTTCCCGCTTCCTTCTCCTCTGCCTCCTCCTCTACCTTCCTTCTCTTTCTCCTTCTCCTTCTCCTCCTTGTTCCTTCCTCCTCCACCTCTGTCTTCCTTCTCTTCCTACTTCTCCTTCTTCTCTTTCTCCTTCTCCTTCCTTCTCCTCCTCTGGTCTCCTTCTTCCTTCCTTCTTTCCTCCTCCTCCTTCCTCCTCCTGTTTCCTACTTCCTTCTTCTTCCTCCTCCTCTGCCATCCTCCTCCTCCTCCTCTGTCTTCCTTCTCCTTCTCCTTCTCCTCTTCCTCCTTCTCCTTCCTTCTCCTCCCCCTCCTTCCTTCTCTTTGATTTGATTTGATTTTATTAATATTTGTAGGCCGCCCTTTTCCCTGAGGGGACTCAGGGCGGCTCACATAAAATCGGGGAGGGGGAATACAGACGTTAAGATAGAGACATATAATAAAATATTCTCCTTCTCCTCTTTCCTCCTTCCTTCTCCTCTGCCTCCTCCTCTGCATTCTTTCTCTTTCTCCTTCTCCTCCTAGTTCGTTCTTCCTCCTCTTCCTTCTCTTCCTACTTCTACTTCTCTTTCTCCTTCTCCTTCCTTCTTTTCCTCCACTCTCCTTCTTCCCCCCTTCCTTCCTTCTTTCCTCCTCCTCCTCTGCCTTCCTCCACCTCTGTCTTCCTTATCTTTCTCCTTCTCCTCTTCCTCCTTCTCCTTCCTTCTCCTCCTCCTTTGCTCCCCCCTCCTCCTCCACCTCGGAAATACCCATTTCTGGTTCCTGCTCCTCTGACAACCACAACCACTGTTATTTGACGCTGTTGTACAACAGGCCCTGTTCTTAACATGGTACCTATTCTATTGTGCCATATCTATTATCTTGTTCTCTTTCCCCCAAAATGAAGTTTTGCCTAAGGAGCCAAGCTGCATGAGAGGTCATCTGTGGAGACTCAGATGGCCACAAAAGTTGGTGAACATGACTGGGTGATCTAAGACCCACACTCTTTTTTCTACAAACCTCCCACCTGCAAAATAATTTTTAAAAAAATCATGACTTTCGCTGTAGAGCCACAACTGCCATCTTGACTTGTATGTTGATGTCCCTGTAGATACCCTTGGATCAGAGGTGGGTTCCTACCAGTTCGGTAGAACCAGTTCGTCAAATCTACCGAACCGGTTAGAAGAGGTTCCACCAGTGGACCTGGAAAGCAGGCCACACCTACAGAAGAGGTTCCAAATTTTTTTTTGAAACCCACCACTGGTCCTTGGATCCTAACCATCACTTCTCCCCAGCTTCAGAAGGCCTCCAAGACCTGATCTTGAAAAATGGGCCCAGCCTTGTCGGATCTCTAAGATCAAAAGAGATGATAGCAAGGCTCCACATTAGCCAACTCCATTACTTCTATGAAATACTGACTCCGAAGAGACACGGCCTTAGCCAGTGGGTGAAATATGGCCATAAATAATTCAGACTTAACTACACATGCCAGCAATAAACAAACAAGGCCGGCGGGGAGAGGGTGGGGGGGGGAAACGGCCTGATTTTTATAAATGATGTTTGTTTCTTTACTTACCAGTATTAACATTCCGTGGAGGGGAAAGCGTCTCTCCCACTCATTAGTCTCAATTTGGCTGTCTTGAGTTACGATTTCATCAGGACCGTTTCAATAACAAGCCGGAACTCTCTGGCACGGATCCTGTCATCCATTCTCACAGATAATTTAAGAGACCCAGAGCCTAAATGTGCCTAATTGCCGTAGGAATTTGTTTTTTTTTTAAAAATTATTATTATATTTATGTTATTTAAAGGTAAAGGTTCCCCTCGCACATATGTGCTAGTCGTTGCCGACTCTAGGGGGCAGTGCTCGTCTCCGTTTCAAAGCCGAAGAGCCAGCGCTGTCCGAAGACGTCTCCGTGGTCATGTGGTTGGCATGACTCAACGCTGAGGGCGCACGGAACGCTGTTCCCTTCCCACCAAAGGTGGTCCTTATTTTTCTACTTGCATTTTTTTTTAACGTGTTTTCAAACTGCTAGGTTGGCAGAAGCTGGGACAAGTAACGGGAGCTCACTCCGTTACGCGGCACTAGGGATTCGAACCGTTGAACTGCCAATCTTTCTGATCGACAAGCTCAGCATCTTAACCATTGAGCCACCACGTCCCTTCCTTAACTGCCATAGCACCTTGGAACCTAGAAATGTATATTTAATACATATCTCTATGCACTGAATATCGATTGTTGGATTCGGAGTTCAGTCAAAGGGGTTGGTGATTATATATTTTGGATGCCTCTATAGGATTTTTTTTGTTATTTGCTAAGATGCTAAGACCGGGATGGCCAACCTATGGCACACATGCCAAAGGTGGCATGCAGAGCTCTCTCTCTGGGTACCTGCACTGCCACCAGCTGTTCTCCTGGTTTCCAGCACATGCATGGGCCCTGGCCAGCTAGTCTTTGTATGTGCTGTAGCCCTGGAAACCCCAAGACCAGCTGGATGGTGTGCAGGCCAGACAGTGGTGGGATTCATTTTTTTTTTTACTACCGGTTTTGTGGGCGTGGCGTGGCAGGGGAAGGATAGTGTAAAATCTCCATTCCCTCCCAATCAGCTGGGACTTAGGAGGCGGAGAATAGATGGAGGTGGGGCCAGTTCAGTGGTGGGTTGCAATTTATTTCACTACTAGTTTGCTTCCGCGCGTACTCACGCAATCATCCGATGTTTGTGCGCATGCGTAGAAGCATCTAGGCAATGGGTGGAGCCTCTGCCGCTGCCACTACCGGTTCACCCAGTCTGGACCAAACCAGCAGCAACCCTGCAGAGATGGTATATACTGGTTCTCCAAACTACTCAAAATTTCTGCTACCGATTCTCCAGAACTGGTCAGAACCTGATGAATACCATCTCTGATGTCAGACCACCTAATCTTTGGGTTTCTGGCGCTCTGGCCCACACAAAGACCAGCTGGGCAGTGTTCATGTACATGCACTGAAAACCCAAAGATTAGCTGGCCAGTGTACGCATGCACATCGGCTAACTAGTCTTCAAGCTTCTGGGGCTGTGGGGCGCATGCATGCTCATGTGTTTCAGTTTGGGCCCTTGTTGCCAAAAAGGCACACCATTACTGTGCTAAGACATCTCTGACTCTTCCTGACCCCATGGACCACAGCATGTTCTCCACTGTCTCCCGGAGTCTTCCCAAATTCACGTCCGTTGCGTTGGTGACACCATCGGACCATCTCAACCGGACAATGCCGGCTGGCGGCCTCTTGGGGGAGGGCCTTCTCTGTAGCTGCTCCGGCCCTGTGGAACGATCTACCCGTAGAGATCTGGACCCTTCCCACTCTCTCGGCCTTCCGAAAAGCCACTAAAACCTGGCTATTCTGGCAGGCCTGGGGCTGTTGACTTCACGAACAAGGTCCAGCCCCACCAGACGGAATGTATGATGTGTTGTTTTTAAATTTGTTTCTTTTTATTTTTAACTTTTTAACTTTTATCTTGTTTCTGTAAGCCGCCTGGAGTCCTACGGGATTGGGCAGCATACAAATTTATTTAATTACTAATTACTCCTCCTCTGATGTCCCCTTCTCTTTTTGCCTTCCAAAATGGCACTTGGAGGACTGGTTCAGGGGCGTGGCAGGCCTGGGTGGATGCTAATTCCAGCGACCCAGGGCACCTAACCACTTTGGCCAAACCAGTCCGAGCCGTAGGAACCCACCTCTGCTTTGGTGAAAAGGCGATTTCTTTGCTACCTGTAGGATTACGTCCCTGTCTGAGAACTTCTGCAACAATTGGCATCTTTTAGGTCCCGTCCACAAAGTTCTTGGCACCTGAGAAGACTTCAGAGGCCAGATCCTCCATCTCAAAGAGCATCGCGCCCAAGAAGAGTTGTCAATGAAAAAGAGAAAGAAGACAGGAGAGTAGATGGAACAGGGACTGGAGACAGCAGAAGAGAAGAGAAAGAACTGAAGGAAAATAGCAAGGTTGGATTGGATTGGATTTATTACATTTATATGCCGCCCTTTTCCCCGAAGGGGACTCAGGGTGGCTCACAATTCAATCAGGGAAGGGGGTACAGACAGGGGAATAAAAAGATGAGACATAACAATACAAAATTTAAAAACACACAACAACCATACCATTCGAGAAGGGGGGCAAAAACTCTTTAGCCCCAGGCCTGTCGGAACAGCCAGGTTTTAAGGGCTTTGCGGAAGGCCTGGAGGGTGGTGAGGGTTCGAATCCCCACGGGGAGCTCGTTCCAGAGGGTCGGAGCAGCCACAGAGAAGGCTCTCCTCCGGGTAGTCGCCAGTCGGCATTGGCCGGCAGATGGAATTCGGAGGAGGCCTAATCTGTGGGATTTGATCGGTCTAGTGGAGGTAATTGGCAGCAGGCGGTCTCTCAAGTAAGGTTCCAAATTTGTATCCAAAATGCAAATGAAAGTAGAACAACAGTGGCGAAAGAAATGCAACGCTCGTATCAATAGTCACAGGGACCTTGGGTGCAATTTCAGAACATCTGGAGCAATACTTGAGAACACCACCGGCATTGACAACGTTCCCACCCGTCAATTGCCAAAGGCAGCTTTACTTGGGACTGCTTACGCCCTGCAATGATAGTTTGAACAGCCCCAAACGTCAACATCTGCTCCTCGCAGGCCCTTGAGAAAAATGTGTTAAGTGGAGGGAAATGCCAGCTCTAGCCTAAACATCTGTCTGGCTGCAGGGCCTCTGTCTGACTATATTCGTATCTCACAAACTATGAGGGTGGTTTTTTTTTTTAAGTATTGCTATGGGAGATCTTTCAGCTTTCATTCTCTGGGTTTGAATATGGCATGCGGAGTTTGAGAGGGCCGCAGTGGCTCAGTGGCTAAGACGCTGAGCTTGTCGATCAGAAAGTTCGGCAGTTCGGCGGTTCGAATCCCTAGTGCCGCATAACAGAATGAGCTCCCATTAATTGTCCCAGCTTCTGCCAACCTAGCAGTTCGAAAGCACGTAAAAAATGCAAGTAGAAAAATAGGAACCACCTTTGGTGGGAAGGTAACAGCGTCTCGTGTGCATTCGGCATTGAGTCATGCCAACCACATGACCATGGAGACGTCTTCGGACAGCGCTGGCTCTTCTGCTTTGAAATGGAGATGAGCACCGCCCCTTAGAGCTGGGAACGACTAACACATATGCGCGAGGGGAACATTTACATTTACCTTATGTCGAGTTTTAATGAAAAAAAAAAGGGGGACCAGGAGTGGACTGGAGAGCCACTTTATCTGAATTGGTTCTTTAATCATCTTAGTTGCTCTTCTCTGTACTTTTTTTCCAAAGTCTCAACATCTCTTTTTGTGACGTGGTGACCAAACCTGGATGCAGGATTCCAGGTGAGGTCCTTACTAAGGTCTTTGCCTCCTTTTTACCACCTTTCGTGTCCCAGTCGTTAAGTGAATCACTGCACTGTTTAAGTTAGTAACATGGTTGTTGAGTGAATCTGGCTTCCTCATTGACTTTACTTATCAGATACTCACAGTTGAGAGAGTGTACTTGAGAGACCGCCTACTGCCAATTACCTCCACTAGACCAATTAGATCCCACAGACTAGGCCTCCTCCGAATTCCATCCGCTGGCCAGTGTCGACTGGCGACTACCCGGAGGAGAGCCTTCTCTGTGGCTGCTCCGACCCTCTGGAACGAGCTCCCCGTGGAGATTCGTACCCTCACCACCCTCCAGGCCTTCCGCAAAGCCCTTAAAACCTGGCTATTCCGACAGGCCTGGGACTAAAGATTCGCTGCCCCTATTTCGAATGGTATGATTGTTGTGCTTTTTAACTATGTATAGTTTTGTGTTCTTGTTAAATTGTTTGTATCCCCCCCTTCCCTTTTTGAGTTGTGAGCCACCCTGAGTCCCCTTAGGGAAAAGGGCGGCATACAAATGAAATAAAACTCTAAACTCTAAACAGTTGATCAAAAGTTGACTCTGGGACACTGCAACCATCACGAATATGGGTCAATTTCCAAGCATCCAAATTTTGAACAGGTGACTCTGGGGATGAGGCAAAGGTCGTAAGTGTGGAAAACGGTCACAGATCATTTTTTTTTTCAGTAGTGTTGTAACTTTGATCACTAAATGAATGGACTACCGGTAGGATTGCTGGAAGGAAAACGGTGTTTGAAATTCACCGCATATTGTGTTTGAAATTCACACCGTTACGGTCTGCTGTTATAAATCAGAAGCAACTAAGCGGGAATATTTAAAGCGAACATTTGAACATCGGAAAAGAATTTATCTACACTCAAATTTATCACTGAACGACGATTAGCAGATCAAAGGTGATTCATTACCAGAAATCAAATATTCAGGGATGCAGAAAAATGGAAGAGATTCAGAAAAAGGGTAAAAAATATAGAAGACCCCAAAAACATGAGCAGTAGAAGAATAAAAGAAACTCGGATAACCAACAAATTGCAAATTAAAAGGAAGAAAAACTGAAATGAGCAACAGAAACAATAACTTAGAAGAAATAAGAGCCATTGTAGGTCAGCTTTGAAACAACCTAGGGACCTCCTCCTCCTCTTTTCTTCTCCACTCTTCCTCCTCCTCCTCCTCCTCCTTTTCCTCCTCTTTTCTTCTCCACTCTTCCTCCTCCTCCTCTTATTCTCCTCCTCTTGTCCTCCTCCTCTTCTCCATCTCTTCTCCTCCTTTTCCTCCTCCTCCTCCTCCTTTCTTCTCCTCCTGCAATCCTCCTCCTCAGTGGTGGGATTCAAATAACTGGTTTAACAACCGGTTCTCTGCCCTAATGACCAGCTGGGTAGGCATGGCTCAGTGGTCATGTGATTGGGTGGACGTGGCCAACTCAATGTCACTCATGTTGATGGGCGCTTCGCCTTAGCTTTTACAGTGTAATAAGGGTTAACCGGAGAGGCAGTTTCTGTAAGCAGGGCAATAAAGATGAGGCTAGAAACAACACTAGAATGTTTCCTTCCTGCCTTCCTTACAGGATTAGCCCCATAAAGTGGGGAAAAAACAAAAGGAGATTTCTTCCAACAACGGGTTCTCCGAACTACTTAGAAAGTTAACAACCCATTCTCCGTAATAGGTGCGAACCGGCTGAATCCCACCACTGCTCCTCCTCTTCTTCACCTCCTCCTCCTCCTCCTCCTCTCTTCCTCTTTCTGCTTCTCCTTTTCTCCACAAATCCCATTCACTGACAATGTTCTTTCAGACATCATGAAATGCCTGCAAGAAAACAACAAAATTCAGAGAGAGAACCAAGATTCCACTGTCCTCCCCCTCCTCCTCCTAACACTGATGGTGTTACCTACTTTGGGTCATGAAACGTGTGCAAGAAAATCACCAAGCTCAGAGAAAACCAAGGAACCCTCATTTCCACCCTGAGTTACAGATATTCTCCTCTACCGAGCCTTTTTACTTGCACCCACCCACCCACACACACACACTATTTACAACTCTAATAATTTAGACCATTGGAAGCCAAAATGCCTGCCTCCAACAGGTTCAGAATGATTCTGAACTCTGTCATGGACAGCAATGTATTCATCTCTCTGGAAAAGGATAAAAATAAACCAGTAATTGGAGTTTGCTACA